>NW_022146534.1:0-32350 GCF_002938485.1 Sitophilus oryzae
ATGCATAAAATTGGAAGAAAAATAAATTTGTGCATTAGGGAGGGTAGTATAATTTGGAGGAATACTTATGCAAATTATAATATGAAACCTGTGTGAAAATTTTATTATGGTCTGTTGTGTTTGTTTTTGTATATTTTGTATGTAGTTACGCGGCCTACTGGAGATAGTTATCACCATTTAGATAAGTTATAAGATAAATAAGATATAACGGGTTCGATAAAAGAAACAATTTCAAATTCGCCCAGTATTTCAGAAACTAAGAAAAACAAATATATATGTAGCATCCCTAGTTTCATAAAAAAGTAGCACAGTAATGTGAAACCCGCATTATCGTACCACCACTCATAACCGAGAAACCCTGTAAAACATACGAAAATAGGATAGTCTGTACATAGCGTTGGCGATGTAAACTACTTTAAGTCCAAAAACAAGAGCAATACATCAAAACAATAAAACGAAGTTAGGTATTTATCTACCAGGTAATAACACAAGTCGTATATTGGAGAGACAAAACGTCCTCTAGATGTACGATTACAGAAAGGTGTAACAATTTGCATAGAATATATTATATAATAGAAAGGATTGCAAAAAAATAATCTCCTGTGCCTCAACCTATCAAAAACTAAATTTTTGTCATATAAAAGTACTATACAACCTTTTGTACTTAATAACACCACTATTGACGTCGTGGACTCTGTAAAAATTCTTAGGACTTGTTGTGGCTAACTCGTTAAAATGGGACTTGCACATCGAAGCTTTATCAAAGAAACTAAGCGCTGCTTGTTTTGCGCTAAGATCTGTTTCTAAGGAATTTAACTTATCAACCTCTAGAATAGTATATTATGCCCTTTTTGAGTCGCATCTTCGTTATGCCCTTCCATTCTGGGGTACTTGCTGCCCGACAAAATTAGATCGTATTTTCAAACTTCAAAAGAGAGCAGTTCGATATTTATTAGGATTGAATAGTAGAAATCATTGCCACAATTTCTTTAAAAATCTCAAAATACTGACTCTTCCTTCTTTATTCATTTTTGAATCCGTTTGCTTAATCCGCAAGCACATATCCGCTATTCCCGAAAGGCCAACTCACAACTATTTACTTAGGAATGCGGAGCACGATCTTTATCTGCCAACCCCGAACTCAGAACTAGTTAAAGGCTCAATACTGTACAATGCAAAAAAATGTACAATCATCTGCCTTTGAATATCAAGTCGCTTTCATTATTTCCCGCATTTCGCAAAGCTCTGAAATCATACTTACAGGACAGAGCCCTATATGCGGTAAACGACTTTTTTGTTGATGTTTCATGGACAATTTTGAATTTTGAAATTTCGATCACTCACACACTGGTTAAAAGTCTAGTATTTAATATTTTATGACTCTTAAATGATTATATCCATCAACAATTTTCTTATTGTAAAATTTTATTGATACGTCTTTTTTGTGTTCTGCAATGTCCATGTATTAATGTACTAATTTTAATAACGCAATTTTTTTTGAATTGTATGATTTGTATTGTATGATATTTGTTATTATTTGTATATTTTTTATCCTTTTGTTTGTTTTGTAAATTCTTTGTCGATGAAGCTATTTTGGCTTTTTGTACAATAAAGCGTTGTTTATTATTATTTACTATTATTAAAAAGCAAGTGTGAACATTTTCACACTTTAGCAACAACAAATAAAACATTGTCGGCTGCAGGAGACAAATTCACGTGTTTATCTAATTCTATCATAGAGTCTAGTATATACACAGTCTAGTATATAATTGTCTACACATTCAAAGAACCAATGATAATGATATTAAATTTTATGCTCTGTGAACTTGTTGGGCTTTCAGTTCACCCTATAGAAGCAAGTAGAGAAATATCAAATCCAAAAAAATTATACGAAAAATTCTCCTTATTTCTATAAAAATCAGTCACTAGCTATTTTTTCGTATTTATTCCTTTATACCCTGTATACTATTCATTACGGAAGTGAGAAATAAAATACAGATACATTTTTGCATTTCTTACATCGCTCCACACAACTTTATTTCATTCTTTAAGTCTATTCTTATACGGAACACTATTTCAAAACATATTAAATTATACTCAATGTCATTTTGAAAGAAATATTTTCAACGTGAGAGGAATATCTAAGCCCTTTTTACTAACGCGACGCGTATTTCTTCAATTTTATGCGAAATCTTCGGAACTTGTAGGCAGCATACTGAGCAAGACGATATTTTGCAGATATTTTTTCTGTAAATATCGACGACAATAAATCAAGATGGCAAATAAAGTATTATTATTTTTCTTTTTTAAGTCATTTTTTTTTTAAATTTCTTACAGTTTTTTTTATTTTCAGTCTGCGTACAAAATTTATATCATTTTAACAACATTATTTTTATTTTAACAACATTGTATGTGAACTTAAAAATATTTATAGTTATTTCAGCATCGAGTACATTTAGAAAATGAAGCTATCAATCATTTTTAGTTAAACTAGTAAAGGTAATGTCACGTGCAGTAGACACATTTAGAAGAGTTATTATCGTAAAACTGTCAGCAGAGTTATATTTCATACATAAAATTTACTGAAAAAAGTTTGCTTCGAAAAACAACATTCTGCGTAAGGTTTACATGATAAATTAAAATAACTAAGCAACCTAAAATTTATACTATACTGCGGATATTATATATTACAACGGGTATTGCATCGTCGTTGGGAACATAGGAAATCCCATGCAAAATTGAAACTGTCCAGATATTGGCTCCCCTATGGATTTCATAGGGAAGTCGTAAATAGACTTTTTAAAGGTCTACATTTGGTAAACACACATGCCAAATTTGAACAATTTTGGACAAGCCGATTTTACGTAATTTGAGAAAAACTTAATCGGTTTTTATATTAAAACCGAACAGGTAACAATCAAACACCAGTCAAAAACTGACATACCTTAGGTTTACAAACTATGATTTTGTCAAAAGTAATTTTAATAAAATGTTAATATTTAGGGAAAATTAACCGAAACATGTCAGATACACTGTCTAATCTATTTCCCGCGTATTTTATCATGTTCACTTTTTCTTTATGTGTATAACAATAAATTATTACTAGTACTGAATATTAAAATTTTATTAAAATTAAGTTACGTTTGAAAATGACGCTGACAACTTAAGGAATGTCGGTTTTTGACTGGTGTTTGATTGTTACCTATTCAGTTTTAATGTAAAAATCGATTAAGTTTTTCCCAAATTACCTAAAATCGGCTTGTCCAAAATTGTTCTAATTCTAGCATGTGTGTTTACCAAATGTAGACCTTTAAAAAGTATATTAGGGACTTCGCTATAAAATCCAGGGGAGCCAATATCTGGACAGTTCAAATTTTTGCATGGGATCTCCTATGTTCCCAACGACGATGCAACATCCGGTATATATAGCTTCGTATTGCCTAACAGTGAAGTGAATTGAGAGTTTTTTAAATCTTGTGGTAAGGATGACTGATTTGAATCGATTGAGAATCATCGATTTAACAGTTGTCATTTGTTCTCTATATTTTTGTTTACATTGCGATTTAAGTGTTTCATATTCAATTATTTCCGATCACTTCCTGATTCACCGGAAATGACTGTAACTTCTGATTTTTCAGTGATACCCTCGGTATTTTTTTACTTCGTTTAATAGAAAATGATATTCTGAATAGAATAACATATCATGTCAACTTTTGACGTTTTCGTTTCAAAAATTGAAATTTGAAATATTATAGTATTTCAAATTTGAAATATTATAGTATTTCAAATTTCAATCTAGAATGCAATGGCTGTGTTCATAACGACAATTTCACTCGAAATACCAAGTAGTGGCAAAATACTATGAAGTGCCAAATTATTCGTTAAAAAAGCATTTTTTCAAATATGCTAATGAGCCACCTCCGTTCTATTTGAAAAAATTGAGTTATGATTAAAAATACGACTGGTGCATCTGCTGTGTTAAAAACACTAACGTATTGTGTTAAAAAAATAACATTTTTATGATATGATTAAGAAAATGATTTAGGCATTTTTTAACAGGCCAGAACAAGACATGAAAAACGTTAGTGTTTTTAACACAGCCATCGCACGTAACATCGAGTATCAGATGTATTTTTCCAAGGCCTCTTGAATAAAAATTACTAGTTTTAATACAGCCATGGCACTATAGATTGAAATTTGTTTAAGCAAAAATGTCAAAAGTTGACATAAAATACTCAAAACAATTATCGCATATTTATAAAAAAATATATTAATTTGAAAAACAAGACACTTGGAAATACCATAGTATTTCAACAGTAGTAAAGGAAAAATTCAAAACAATAAGCCTCAAGGGCACTAAAGGACGCTAAGTCGATAGAGAAGGCGATGGTTTAACCATTCTCCTTCCACCTTCCTGCTGTGAGCAAGAACCCTGAAGAGCCTGAGGTGTAAGCCCCCCACATGTAACCCCTACGTGTAATCCCACATTCAGGCTAGGGTTTTGACGCCCAAGCCAAGTCCTGACTTCAGTCTCCTTGACTGTCTCTGGTATCAAGACAAGGACTTTAGGTCTCTTAGGAAGGTCCTTAGAGTTCACCATAGCCAAGTCCGTCCCATGCCAAAGATTGTTTAAACAGTTGAGGCCATTGGCACAAGAGCAAACTGCGGCGGATTCTGGCTCGCTGATGGTGTTCCAGTCAATGCCGCCAATAGTCTCTCTTGGATCAGGTACGTTTGTTCCTGACTGAGAATTAGAGACTGAGAGTCTCGAGATGGCATGGCATCTGGAAATCACCTGATATCTTAGATGGAGCACTAGCTTCTGTAAAACAGTCTCAGAGACTGACTTTTGTCAAAGCCCTGGGTTTGTATGATGAGTTAAACTCAAGAAATGGGGATACCATAGATTTATAAGTAGTGATGGGATAACTCGAGCTAAAATTCGCTCGAGTACTCGATTATTAAAATAACCGACATCGCTCGATTATGAACGAGCGATGCAAGTGATGAGTTACAAGCGACGAACGCAACCGATCCTAGAATGAAATAAATTGAAATCCGATTTTAATGTGACATACTCGATAAGACGCCGAACGAATTTTCTACATACATTGCAGGCAGCACATTTATAAGACGCCGTATATATATTTATCCGTTGCGTATCTGAGGGACAAAATTTTACGACCTACATCGACAATGCTTTGGATCGAAACGAAATCAAGCGATCAAGCGAATCGCTCGTCGCTTGCTACTTGTCATTCATCACCGAGAGAATATGTACCCTGCGCACGCAACTTACTGCTTGGCGCTTGGCGTTTACGAGTATACCTATACTTACAACAAGCGACGGACAAAAAAACCGGATTTTTAAATACGAGTAATATTTCGCTCGAGCGATCACTCAGTTATTGCAATCGCTTGAAACTTGAGTACTCGATTATTGAAATTAATCGGTTTTTCTTTCATCACTATTTATAAGGTCGCGGTGATTAACTTCCCTCCTCTTAGTCAATCTGCAATCTACAATAACTTTGTTTTAGTCGTTTATATTCAATGATGCCAAACAAAACGCAAAACGTAAAAAAAGAGAATATAAAAAATGGAACTCCTAGGTATATATTTATCTACCAAATTTTCTTCTTCCTATTCTATAAATCCCCAATATCACTTTGCTCACGACGAACTAAAAAGACCAAACCCCCATAATACGCTCCTTTTACCCCCGCACACATTACGCCCCACTATAAAAAGTCCCGGCCCGAATCGTAAACATCGACCCGACGTATTATGATTTGGACAGGCCGGAATTAGCGTCACCCGGCGCCTATAAAAAGAACATTAAACTTTATCGAGCGATACCACCGAACCCGTCACACGTAACGAGGAAACGTTTTACTTTTATATTGGAATGTCGGCGATAAATTTTCGACGATTATGAATAATGGAAATGGATTAGCCGAAGCGACGTAGTTTAGATCTGTGGTGTATGGCTATAAAGATGAAGTCGGATAAAAAGAGTATATCTGTGGAGTTATTTAATAAGAATCTCGATACACTAATGACAGCTTTGGAGATCTTTACTTAATGACTTTTCGACATTTTTTTAATGATATTGTAGATTGTAGATTATATGGGAGGGAAGAAAGTTAATCACCGCGATCTTATAGATCTATTCTGTCCTAGGGATATTCGATACGATACTATATTTTGATGTTATCATCATCATCATTTTCAGCTTATTAATTCTTTATTTCCAATAATGGTGTAGCCTCCCTCACATACTCTCTTTGTAGTTGAGCTCATTGTTGTCTATTATTGGCTATGCATCTCAGGTTCGGTCTTCTTCTAAATCTCTTCAAACAATTGAATACGTCAATCAATTCAAATTTATATGTCATATACCAATATACTAAATCTCGTTTTTTTATTTGAAAACAGAAAATAAAAAAGACCTTCTTTTTGAAAAAAATGCAACGAAGTCAAAAAATGTTTTACATATTATTTCGTAACCTACAAAAGTTATTTTTGAAATAAAATTGAGAATATTATGTAAAAACATAACTACTACTACAAATGTGATAAATATTAGAGAGAAATTATAATAAAAAGTCGATTTTTAAACAGTTTTGTTTTATTGTTCATTAAAAATACAAGTCATCATCATCATCATTTTCAGGTTATTCAACCATTTCCAATCTGTATTTCCAACCTACCTCAAATAATTAGATCATACCTTTGTAGTTAGGCCCATTGTTGTCTATTGTTGGCTATGCGGGCCCAGCCATTCCTACCAACTTCCTAATATCATGGTCCCATCTCAGATTCGGTCTTCCTCTAGGTCTCTTAATTCCTCGTGGGTATTCTATTCTTATTCCATGCTGTAACTTTTGTGATCCATCTGCTGTCTGTTCTACTTGCCAGGTATCCTGCCTATTGCCAATTGAATGATTTGACTCTGTGGATGACATCTATTACCCGAGTCTTTTGTCGTATCCACTATATTCTTTTACGGTCTCTCTTGGTTATTCCCAGCATAATTCGTTCCATTGAGCGTTGTGCGACCTGTAGTTTCTTTATGATGTCCAATTTAAGTGTCCAGGTTTCGCATGCATAGGTCATGACTGGTAGTACAAATTGGTCGAATGTTTTCTTCTTTAGATAGTGGCATTCTATATTTTACTATGATTGAGTATCTACCGTAAGTACTCCATGCTCAAGCTCCATGCTAACTTAATTCTGTTGATTTCTGGTAATAGAGATCCCGAGCTGTGTATTAGTTGTCCCAAATATGTATATTCTTCTACTATTTCCAGTATTGTGTGATTCACTAGAATGTCCCTTCTCTCCACTAATTCGTTGTACATTACTTTAGTTTTTGCTAAATTAATTTTGAGACCCACTTTATTGCTGGCTGTATTTAGTTCATTAATTTGTGCTTGTAATTCTTCAGGACTATTGGCTATTGGGACTATGTCATCAGCGAATCTAAGATGGTTAATATATTCTCCATCTATTTTTAATCCTTTGTTGGTCCAGTTCAGTTGACGGAAGATCTCTTTTATATTCTATTTTGAAGTATCGATACATATTCTTTTCTCGAAATTTTATATCTACTTTTTCCATACGACACGAGTACCAATGTATAGAATTATCATGATGATTTAGTGAAAAAGGCCAATGAAAATGTAAATATAGATTACCGAGAAGACATCGACCTTGAATTAAAATTGTATTTGGACAGTCCAACAGTAAATATAAACTCGAATCTTTTTCTCTTTTGGAGAAATTATGGATACTCTCCGGAATTCAAGAAAGTGGCATTTAAAGATCTTTCTATAGTTGGAACTTCGATCCCTTCGGAACAAATCTTTTCCAAAACCGGAAGAAACTCGCAATAATTTAAATGGCAAAAGGTTAAATAGGAAATTGTTCCTCAATTCATAAATTTAGACGTTTGGAATTTGTAGATCTCGTGTGATTCTTTAAACAAAAAAATTTTTTTTGTTTAAAGACTGAACTAAGTATCTAGGTTCATTTCTGTGTTTGTTGTTTATTTTGTTGTCTGAATTTTTCTTTGTTCAATTAGAATTATTATCTTTAGTTTTAATTGTTTACTGTACGTAGAGTATGCTTTTTGTTTTCGTTCTTTACTTAATTGGAATATATTTTTAGTTGTGTATTTAATGTGAAGTTGTTATTTAATAATAAAATTTAAAGGTAATTATGGTAATAGACCTATCGTTAAAAAATACAAGTTTAAGTTACACTTAATTGCTAATTTAATATCCTGTATCGAAAAGTTCTATTCTGTCTCCCTTTCTTGAGTTATAACTCATCATATGGCTTTGACAAATGGTAGTATCTGAGATTTCTTTACAGAGGTTAGTTCTCCATCTCCGATGTCGTTTATGGCACAAACGGTTGTTTTCTCGGCGCACTCAGTGGTAAGGTGTTCTGGTATTTCCTGATTCTACACACAGAATCTGCATTCGCCGTTGTTTCTTAGCTTTAATCTATTGAGGCGTTCATTGAGGAGATAGTTTCCTGTTAAAAACCCCGTGAAAATCCGAAGAATGTTCTTACTTATCTAGGAAAGTCTTTGATTTTTCTTGGTTGTAAGTTCTGAGAAATTTATTCAAGTGTCTTAGACCGTTGACGGACTCCATTCCAGGTTACGGATAGAGTCTTCAAGGTTCTTGAGTTCCGCTTTAAGTTGGTTTCCGCTTGGGAAGCAGAACGGTTCTGGTTCAGTTGGTGGAGTGTTAGCTCCTTTTCTAGCTTTTTCATTACCTTCTATCCTTTGGTGGGTTGGCCCCAGACCCAGACTAGGAAGACTTCATTTTCCTTGCCTAATTTGTTCAGCTTTTCTAGGAATTCTGTGATCAACTTCGAATTAATGGTTACTGAGTTGATCGCTTTTAATGCTGCTTGACTATCGGATGAGATGGCTATTCTTATTTCCAATAGTTCCTATCTAAGGTAAGTTGTACGCACCTTTCGATAGCCTAGATTTCTGCTTGAAGGATGCTGGGGTAGGTACCCATTGATTCGGAGTATTTAGTTTTTGCTCCAAATACTCCTATCCCTGTTCGTGCTTTGGTTTTGAAAGCATCATTATTTATTATGGTAGATATAGTATTTTACCTGCTGAGCAAATATTTCTGTCTTTTATCATTCTTCTCTCCTATATGATAAAAATCCTATATGGGTATTTCGCCATTGCAAGAAAACCTACAAAATAAAATAGTTATTATTTGTAAACACTGCTGCGTTAATCCAAACGGACGCTACTTGTCAGCAGTTAGGTTTACAGATATACAAATTTGCCTAACGAACAAAAAAATGCTTAACGTTTCGAAAAGTTTATTTCTCGGTTTATCTCTTTCCGTCGTCGGCAGCAAAAAAATACAAAGAATACAATAAATAACTATTAGTGGAGTGCCCAGAGACTACCTCGGAATTATATTACTGTGAATGTATTAATATGAAACCTTCTCTATTGTATTTTATAGATAAAATACTAAAATGTTTACCCATTTTTTTTCGTTGCTTTTAATTTTTTATATTAGTAATTTTAGTAAATTCTTAGTTATTTCCTTCTTTCCTATTTTTTTTTCAATTTTTTTTTCTAAGCATATGTATTGAAATAAATGAATCTAATGCATAAGCTATACCTATTCTGCTTGTATTCTAATCATTGAAATTTTGATTGAAATCCAATTATGCAGGGTGGCGCCTCTCGTGCGCCGCGGGAGCTCCAAGGAGAACGGTAGTTTATATCGAAATGAAATTTTGGAAGCAGATGTAGGTTAACTGAAAGCATTTTCGAAAATTATATAGAGTTCTATAGGGTGTCCCCAAAAAAAGTTACACATCAAAGTTGTTTTTTTTTATAATGGAACACCCTGTATATTAATTGATTTTCGGATTCTAGGGAAAAATTAAAGGTGAGTTTCATTAGAAAAGTATATAACTAAAATGTAAAGATTTTGAAATATTTAGCATTTTCTAAAAATGAAGAATACATTTCAAATTTTAATTCTTTATCCTTAAAAATTCCCTTAATATCCATAATTTGAAGTCTGAAAAACAACTGGCTACTGCGTCGGATAATGGATCCAAGTTCGTAAAAGCTTTTAAGCAATTCAGACTACAACTGGGTATGAAATCCTAGAAAAAAAATGGGAATTTAGGATTTAAAAATATTTCAGCAAATCTGGAAGGAATGGAATCTAATATCACAATCTCATTACCTAAACACATTCGATGTACTTCACACACGTTGAATCTTAGTGCCGACTACCAATATAAAAAATATAATTCAGAAAGATGTTACATTGAGGTTTCGTCATACAAATATTTTGGCAAAATGCAATGTTCTGTGGAAAATGGCAAGTCGACCAAGCACAGAAATTATTCAAGAACACTTAGACCACACATTAAGTTATCGAGGGCCAACACGCTGGAATTCTCTGTATGATGCTCTAACATTAATTATTCAAGAAAAACTGTTTAATACAGCTATTCGAAAAGATGGGCATTAAAAATCAGATGTTCAGATATGCTGAAATTGCTTATTTAACTGACTATATAGGTAATACCTTTCTACCGTCATCGGCACCCGTTGAAAGACTTTTCAGTTTTGGCGTAATAGTAAATGCACCTCGAAGAGACGCTCTTTGTGACATACACTTTAAACAAGTAGTTATCCTAAAGTCAAACGGTAAAGAACTGATTGCATTGAAGTAAAGAAATATGAGTACTTATTGTTATAGTTAAAGTTCAAGTTAGCTCATTTATAGTTTTAAAAAGTTTATTATCAATACTTATTTGTAACTACATTTTAGTTAACATATTTGTTACAATTATTTTTATTGTTTTTCTGCAGTTCACATAATTTTTATTTTTACTTCCAATCCTTTAAGTACTTCATAAATCCATGAAATAAACGTGTGATATTTGATACTTGAAATACTTTTTTCCAGTACTTGTGACAGCCCAACCCTGTATCGTGAAATGTAGTGTCTTTCAAAATATTACAATATATATATAATATAAAACAGGTATTTTTGGAACCGGAATTTTATATCAAATTCACTGAACTAAACAAATATAAAATATTTCATTTGAAATACTAAAACTTAAGTGTAAAAATATATTTGACTCACCCTGTATATCTTGAAAATATTTTTGAAATGTGAACTACCATTACACACATATTTTGTAAAAGGTTTGGAGTGAAAATCTCAAATAGGAGTCCTAATACAGAGCTTTTTCGGAACACGGAGCCATCTTGTATGTATGCATATTTAAATATCTATTATATATATATCTTATTAACAATACAATGCAAAAAGTTTTATCAAAATTCCTTCACAGTAATTGAATTCCGAGGTTTGTATCCCACAAGGGCTTAAGGTACTCCACTATATTTTATTTTGTAGATTTTCTTGAAGTGGCGAAATACCCATATAGGATTTTTTGGAGAGATAGGTACAGACACAGGTTTGGAGATAGCCACATAGGTATAGACATTTTTTACTAATCATTCTTGTTACCTAATAATGCTTTAATTTTATGCTAATGATATGCTAGTACTTGGATGGATAAATAATACAGCTGAATCAACAGATCTTTGCGTGCGTCATCCTTTGTTTTTAACTTTAGCTTAATTCGTATGTCGGATAATAATGAATAATTATTTAAATAAATAAAGCACGTCTGAGTACCGGATGGGGATCAATTCCTAAATATTAATTAGACGTAAATATGAAAGAGTACTTAACGTTTTAAAATGAACACAGTCTTCTCCCCCCTGGAATTAATTCCATATTTCTTCGTTCCCGTACTAACCTTAAATCTCCCTTATCACGATTTCCTCACAGGAATGCCTTTTCATTATCCGCCGTGGCTGTTTATTAGATTTTACAGATACCAAAGGAACGTTCCTTCCCATTTTCCTTCGAGAGGCTTTAAATTAATTTCTTCCCTGGCATTGGAACGATATTTTTCCTCTAAAGGATTTTGAACCGAGAATCGTACGTATTGATATCGAGTAATAGATTATTTACTGTCAATGGAAGCTGTAATTCTTTCCAGCATATTAGAAAATACGTGTGATATTTTTCGTCGAATAATACAGAAATTGAAAATTATATATTTCTGGATAGGATATAGATATGGATTGCATACGAAGGCGATAGTTAATCACTGCGGCCTTATAAATCTGTTGTGTCTCCCTTTCTTGAGTTATAACTCACCATACAGTCTAAGAGCTTTGACAAAAGCCAGTATCTGAGATGGTTTTACAGAGGTTAGTTCTCCATCTCCGATATCAGTCGTACCAAAGTTTATGGCACGAATGGTTGTCGTACCGGTGCACTCAGTGATGAGGTGTTCTGGTGTTTCCCCATTTTACATACAGAACCTGCATTCGCTGTTGTTTCTTAGCATCAATCTAATGAGGTGTTCACTAAGGAGTCAATTCGGTTTTTGAACATGGAAATATAAGAAGGGCAATAATTGTTGCTATAATTACAATAATTTATCACAAATTTTTACTGAACAGTAATTGCTGTTCTTGATTCACATCTTGTTTGAATCAAAACTCCTGTGAAATTATATTATTATATTTGTACTAGTGATGGGAATACCTGTTCCACATGAGTCGCGTTACAATAGCGACACATTCCAGAAAAATACCGCGATTTTGTAACCGAGGTTCCGACTTCCAAAGTGTTGCGGTCCTCGTAAAAATATATCTAACTTATCTATATTTGTGTTGGGGGAGGCGTACTCCAGGGATCGGTTTTGGGTGCTACCCTTTGGAACATCCTTTACGATGACGTAATGAAAATAAGGATGCCTCAAGGAGTAAAAATAATCTGCTACGCAGATGATCTGGCTGTATTAACCACAGCTGAAACCTCCGAAGGAATGATACGCAAAACCGAAGAGGCTTTATACTATATATACTTGTGGATGAATCAAAACCAGTTGGAAGTTGCACCAGAGAAAACAACTGCTATTCTTCTAAACCGAAAGACAAAGATAGGTGGTATACAATTTAAAGTCGGTGGGAAGTACGTTAAACCAACTAAATACAGTGAAATACCTCGGAATAATACTAGATATTGGGCTAACTTACAGTCAACATGTAAAAGATGCTTGCGGAAAAGCAAACAGAACTGTCAAAGCTATATGTGGACTACTTCCGAACCTAAAAGGACCGTCCTCAAAAAAAAGAAAAGTTCTTGCGGTATCAATGCAAAATATAATTCTATACGGCGCTCCTGTATGGGTCGAGGCACTAAAATTCCGACGGACGAAAAATATATTGCTTTCCAACAGAGAAAAATGGCCCTAAGGATCTGTTCAGCGTATCATACGATATCAACAGATGCCGTGTTGGTTATAGCTGGACTGATCCCGCTGCATTTAGCAGCTGAGGAAAAGCGAGAGTTATATGTCAAAGCAGAGATTAACGATGAGGTGAAAAACTATCAACGACGAGGTACCTATCAAAAATGGCAAGAGGAGTGGGATACATCCGACAAGAGAAGGTGGACTAGAAAGTTAATACACAACGTGGAGGACTGGACAAGTAGGAAACACGGAGACGTGGACTATTACATTACGCAGTTTCTTTCCGGGCATGGAGTCTTCATGGACTTCTTGCACAGAATAAAGAAAATACGAAATGGCAACTGCATGTACTGCGACGAAATCGACGATGCCGAGCACACGTTGTTCTGTTGTCCGAGATGGGAAAACGGAAGGTCTGCCTTATTGTCGGATGTAGGAATGTTAACTTCGGACACCTTGATTATGAAAATGACCAAAACTAGCGAAATATGGGGAAAGGTAGAGGCATTTATGAAAGAAATAATAATAGAGATAGGAAAAGATGAAAAGGCAAGAAATCCTAAAAAAAAATAGAATAGAATATAGATAAAAAATAACATAGATAAGATATAAACCCCAAGATCACGTACGAACCCGAAGTAATGCCATGCGGCGGTTTCGGGTAAGGGGGAGAGGAGGAGCTGACTCCTCGGAGGTGGACTTTTTAGTGGGTAACAATTCGACTCCCACACTGTTTGGGGTTCGTCTCTATGATCTCTATGAGATGGTGATGGGAACGAGCACCACTCGCCTATAAAAGGTTTTTTACCACCCCCTCAAAAAAAAAAATCTATATTTGTAGATTAATGTAACTTTTATCCGCCACTCATTTTCCAGATATCGAGTTTATAATTGTGTATAGCTAATCTATCTCATTTTTAGAAAAACTATGACATTCCTTGTTATTTTTTATCTTTGTCAATTTTCGTTTAAATAAAATGAACGGCTCACATTTATGTGTTGCAATATAATATATTTAATGTTAAAATCAAGAGCAAAGTCCAAACCACTGTCAAAAAAAATTGTTTATTGGTCTAACCTAACCTTAAAAATAGATATAAACAATAAAACTTATATAAATGTATAAAAGCAAATAAAATATTTTTATTTTATTTTATTTGCTTTTGCGTTTCATCTTTCAAACAACACTATTTTATGCCATGCCTAGTACATACAAAAAATCGCTATTTCGAAAGTAACGTTGTTACGGGAACACCAACGCCAATAGTAATCGACCAAATCGCGACAGGCAAAACCGAAACCCTTGAAGCGCTCCAGCGACTGCTGGAACGATGTACGTAGCCGCCGAGGTCGAGCGTCGATAGCCAGTTACAGCAGGGACCAGTTACTTCTGTTCGCAACAGACGGAGCTAGGGCTCTAGGAGCACGACGGCTGGAGCGAAGTTACGTCACCACCGAGGTAGAGCGTCGATAATCAGTTACAGCAGTTACTTCTGTTCGCGACAGGGAACTAAAACTCTAGGAGCGCGATGGCTGGAGCGAAGTAGGTCGACGCCGAGGTCGATCGTCTTCTGTTCGCGACAGGGAACTACAACTCTAGGAGCGCGACAGCTGGAGCGAACAGGTCCCGATCGAGATCGCGCGGCGCTACGGACATACCAGTTCCAGATATTACTGTTGGCGACCGACGAAATCGCGACGGCTGGAGCTAAACACGTCGCTATGCGGTTACTACGGTTCGAGCTAACTTCAAGAGCGATTATAAATAATTTATTTGCAAATTATAAATAATTTATAATTTTGTCGTCATTATGATCGTCGTTCTTCAGTAACAGGTTCCTGATTCGTTGTGGAGCGCGACACGACGTTACAAAAAAATACCGCTCCAAAATCGCGTTACTCAAATGCCGACACATCACTAATTTGTACTACACTTTTGTACAATATTGAAATTTTCACAATTCCGGTAGTTGTTTTTTAAACGAAACTTTTTAAAATGATTGTGATAATGATATTATTAAAAACTAGAAATATTAAACAACAAAGGATTACTACTTTATAATATATTATTCAATGTACAGGTTAAATAAGTGCAATATTTTAGGAGGGTCAACACGGTCTATGAGTATTTATGTTTTTTGTAAAAAAATTGATTTTTTTTTTATTTTTGGTTAAAAACATATCTTGATAACATGGCAACATTAGGCAGTACCAACATTAAATTTAGATGAAGGAAAAACAGAAAGCAGCAAATGTTTTCAAAATTTATACATTTTATTATTCTAAATGTAAAATAATTCCGCTATTTTGGACTTATTAGAAAAACGACAAAGAGAAAATGTATTTCTAAAAATATTTACACCTATTTAAGACAGACGCTCCGTATATTCGAAACATGATATATTTGAAATGTTATTTCAATATATACATTTTATATAAACTAGCATAAATGTATAAACACTCAAGAACTTCGAGAAATGCTGATATTTTATTTCATAAGATCTAATAACTATTATTATAATGCAATTTTAAATGTTGTAGTTATACTTACCGGGACCTTTGGCGCCTCCTGACAATAGCCGACCCAAGCGAAAGATGACAGCTCTTTCATACTCTTGTACAACCTGAAACAATAATGCATTCGTTAAAACCAAAATTTAATGCAGAATATCATACTGAAACTCATTTATTGCAATGAATTAATTTCAAGGAAATTAACAGACATGTGGAATTTATAATTAAAACTTTAATTTGGTAGAATTGAAGTTGGTTGACAGGTATAGAAACATAATGCAGTGAGATCATATAACTTTATGACTAAGCGTTATAAAAAACTATTAACGTTCTTTTTGCTGTCATAATGGAACCGCAATCCTGAGCCGAATGGCCTAAACCATCTTAGCGGGTGTCTCAATTGACTCATATAAGATATTCGTCTCTAACAGGGGTGAATCAGCAATGCGTCTCAATATCCTGATCACTCGTGCTTTGAAACGACGACAGCACGACTTTGAGACGTTCATCTGTCTCGATATTCCGATCACCTAATGTCGCATAACTTCGGTGAACTACTTCTTCATTTAGTTGTTAATATAATGGTAAATATAAATGTTAGTTTCAACAATACTTACTGACAAATAGTCACCGTTCTTTCTAAAGTAAATACTATCTAAAAAAAGTATATTATTTAAAAGCGAGTTAAATCTAACATTTAACCTACGTGCTTAAAAAAGGCATTGATTTTTAAGTACACCAATGTTCAAATCAAATATTTAGCTACTGCGAATTAAAATTCCTCTCTGGTTTAAATCTGTCCGAATGGAATAATCTGCTTAAATCTGCTACATGTACAGAAAAATAACAGACAAATCCTCCCCAAAAAATCCACAGATAATCCCTGATACTGTACATTTCTGTAGCTTTGAAAGCTTTACTTTCAATCCCTAAAAAAATACCGATGAACATAAAACCTTTGCTCTCGTAATATTTGATATGATTATTTCATTTAATATCAACCCAATATCTTTGATGTATGGAAATGAAGAGTGCGGGCGGCAAAGGTTTGACCAGTTAGAGAGAAGAATATTCTGATGAGCAGTAAAAGCAACGATCAGGCGAAGTAGTAAAATAAATCTTACGAAAAATGACAACATGCGTGAAATTGACATGTTATGCATATTCAGCATATAGCGATTGAAAGTTTTATTTGAAAAGTAATCGATAGGTGGGACAACTAATACATAACTCGGGATCCCTACTACCAGAAATGAACAGAGGAATTAAGTTAGCATGGAGTGAGTACCTATGGAAGAAACTCAATTATATTCAAATCTAGAATGTCACTCTATCTAAAGAAGAAAACATTCGACCAATGTGTACTACCTGTTATGACATATGAATACGAAACCTGGACAATTAAAACGGACATCATAGTATAGAACTGCAGGTCGCACAACGTCCTATGGAACGAAATATGCTGGGAATACCCAAGAGAGACCGTTCAAGAATAGAGTGGGGGGATACGACAAAAGACCCAGGTAGTAGATGATTATCCACAGAGTCACATCCTTCAAATAGCAATGGGCAGGACACCTGAAAATAAGAACGGACCACAAAAATTACAGCATGGTACCTACGAGGAATTAAGAAACCTATAGAGGAATACCAAACCCGAAATAGGACAATATTAGGAAATTAGAAAGCATAACTTAGGCCCTCATTAGTTCAGTAATATTATGGCTAAAATTGCGATATATCCGACAAAATTCATGGTGCAATTCTCGACAAAAATACCTATATAGAAAATTGTTCTTCATAAAATTCTCTATCAAAAAGATAATTACATTTTTGTTCTAAAGTTAATAATAAAGTGGCAAATAGGGCGCAAATATAAGGGTTGGTTATGACTAGCGCTATCTGCAGTTCAATCTAATTTAAAGTTTAATGTTTAACGCTAACAAAAAGCAGTAACCACTAAATTATACTTAGAATTTTAATATACGTTCTTCTCTCACACTCCCCTACCCCTATAAAAAGGGTGATTTGTACTTATTTCCACATCTCCCTAGATGTAAAGTATTTGATGCGTTTTTTTTTTAAAGTGGTATTCCCTGTAGGCCTAATCCACTAATTAACAAATGTTAACTAGTAATCTTCGTCATCTTCCACAAGTTCAACATTCAAGCATGACTGTCCATGGCAATGATAACACATTGTAAAGCAACGCAAACCTGCCCTTCTGGAGCTACATCTGTATTCGCACCTTAATAAGCACCACCGTGAAATAAGCGTTAAAACAGATGCGGGGGCTGGCTCTTTGTCTATCATTGTTGGGGTTAATATACCGCCAACTTTTTTCCACCCCCACTCAGTAGGTTCGAGCATAACTCCTCTCCATATTTGAATTTGGTGAAAAACCCGATACGAGTGTTGCCGAGCTGCAGCAGAAGTTGGTGGTAGTTTTGACAACATGACAATATTGTTGGCTTTACCAACAAGTTTGTTGAAGTACATAAATCGGTATTCATCTAGACTGCTTTCTGCTGAGGTACAGTTGTATAAAGCTAAAATAAATTGCTCTCCTACGTTTGCAATTTCTTCATGAGTAGATCTCTCATTATTTAAAGTTTGCACAATATGTTGTAAATCGCTTCTTTTAGCGAATACATTGATTGAATTAAACTTTCCTTTGGAAAAAAGCCGAGGTTGTCGTGTCACAACCGCTAATAAATCCTTTTACAAGTATTACCCTGTTTTTCTTTTAAAAATTTGATATCTTTATCAGAGGGAGAAAGAGCAATAAGAAGAACTAGCAGGTCAATATCTTGCCCTACTATAACTGTTGTCTCGCAATTATTAGATTTTTCTATAGCAGTTTGAATTATTAATAAATCGGCGTCATCCGCAGCAATAAATACTATACCTTCTTTCCTAAATTTGTTTACTAGTTCTGTGATTAAACGTTCTTTGTTAAACAAATTACTTAGGAAGTTCTGCTGAGTTTCAGAGACAACAGTATCTCGTCATAGTCAACATAATTTGAGGACAGCTTTTTGAAGTAGCCGCCTCTGTCGTTCTAGGCTCTTCGTGCTGTTTGCATTTTCTATATAACCATTAAACACGACTATTACTCTATTCCCATAATGTTTTTTAATGTAACTAACGTAAGCGTTGTAAACAATGCTAAATGTCCCTTTCTTTGGCTATATTAGGCGGCAAAGCAAATATCCTCCATCAATGATATACTCGCTGTTTTCAAAAATATGGTCTCGTTCTGGAACTTTATTGGCAATCTGGTATAAAGCTGCTTTATTAGTTTTCTTCATTAGACCTTTTGCATCGAAAAGAGAAAGAGGTACTGAAGCTAATTCGAAACTAAAGCACTTTTTTAATTCCAGGCTAGAATGAACGGTGCAAATAATTCTTTGAAATAGTAATGCTGAGTCAACTTGAACATCATTGCCATTAATTTTCATTGTATTGCTCAAACTAGATATCGGATTTACTCGATTTGTTAACTAACTATTAAACAAGCATTATTGAAGTTTGAGGCTTCAATTAGTTACAAGCTGTATTATACATATAACTCAATCTGTACCTTTATTAATTATAAATTATTAATTATTCCTGGGTAAATACTTCAATTTGATGGCTTGAGGGGAATGATGAGAGCTATTAATATAAATTGTCAATGTGAAATGTTTGTCTTTGCCGTTAATTGAAATAGTTTAAGTTTAAATCTCAACGTCACTATACTTTCTTTTTTAGCGACTAATCGGCTAAATGCTTTTTTACATTTGTGAATTTTGATGATCATCTTGAAAGAATCATTCAATATAAATAATAAATATATATTGCCTTTAATTTTTGTTTCATCCAGTGTTCACTAAAGATGAATGATGAGATATGTAGGGGACACAGGGTATTTTCCATCCTCCTCTGACAACAGATGTTTTTCCTGCGAGTATACATCCTTCCACAGTTGGAGTTTGGTCCCTCGTGCTCTTCACGGTCGAGGAGCTTGTCTTCGGCTGAGGTACCGTGAACTGAAGGCTCTCTACAGTTTCTCTACCTCTTTAACTTGTTCTCTCCTTAGACCTAATACTAGTGTTGTCCCCAATCTATAATAGAAGATATATGAGGTCAAATCCTATTGTAAGGATCTGACCATGACCCTCCTCCCTCCAGTTGATGAGTCGCTAATTCGATGTCCTTGCATTGGAGTTCTATATGTGGAGGCTTACCCACTCTCCTTCAGAACTCACGTGCCGCCACTGCGTTCCAGTACGTTGTTTATCATCAATCGGAAAAAAACACAAATAACTAAAAACCCATATTTCACACAAGACAAGACAATTTAATAAAAGCTACCACGTCAACTGTTACAGGATATTGTTTTTCTATCTTGCCTTTTCTCAAGCGTGTCTTAATTTTGTCAAAATAAAGGAAACACAGCAGGAAACATTATTTCGGGCTTCTTTTTCATTTCCTCCACTCATTTTTTATTCTTCTGTTTGAGTTAGTCAGTCGGCCATTAAAAAAGAGAAAGAATGAAATATATTTTTTCAATAACACAAATTGGCCTGTTATTTGAGTTACACTAAGCGACCCATGTCACCGGTTTTGGGATAGGAAACATTTACTTTGCGTTCGAAAAACAGTTCTATTTGACATTTGATTTATTTTTTCTTCAGGTCTGTTTGTTTTAGCCTTCGTATATAGTTGTACTAAAAGAACTGGATTTTATCCCTTTCAAAATTGTTTCCAATAATAATACCTACTACTTTTTATATGTATTGATTTAGTACAAAAAAATATAAAAATTTTTGGAATGCGACAATTTCGTGATTTTTTAACACAATATATATAGTGTTAAAATTATTATTTATAGTGTAGTATTTTTTAACACTACTACATAATAACACTACAATATTTAGGATATGTATAAGAAACATTGTAACGTTTTAATAAAACGATACCATTGGCAACCCAACATACAGCCTACCGAATTAGTTCTAACTAATTTCGGCTACTCTGTTGATCTACTTGTTCTTGTCGGCGCAGAACTAGAGCATCTTTTTGACTATCGGAAGTCACCATTTTTGATTCAGATTTCGTGGCTTAGACATCGACCAACTTATCTGAAGTCATCCGAAAAAGTTTCAACTTTTTAATTCTATTAACCTTTGGAATGTAGTCCTAATGGTTCAGGCATTTGGGGAAGGAATCAATTTTTAGTTTTCATGGGTATTTTGGTGATTTTCTAAACGTGGTTTTGGTTGTCCTGTCATAAATTTAATTTTTGAGTAAACCTCAGCATTGTGAGGGTTTTACCGTCCAGTTACATGGCGAGTTATATGTCGTGATTGGTGGTTTCAGTTACAAGAGCCTATATCTATGATCCATGTTGATTTCCACATGGCTGGTCGTATTGTAAAGGGCTGTTCGAAGCTGTGGTAGATTGGGGATGAGCTCCCACACCTAACGTCCACACACCATCTAGAAGGACGAGCCAAAGCCTAGAATTTCACCGGATAATCAGGTCAGATTTCATATATTATATTTTTATTAACTTACTTTAAATCTATTTACTTACCGTTGATTAATTGCATAATTAAATATGTAATTATTAGATATTTTTGAATTTCATTATTAAAATATATTTTTCTTAATTTTTCATTATACGATTTTTTTTATATACTTATATTAATATATTGTCAAGTATTTTGTGATTGTGTCACTTGACATATTTATTTAATTAACTTTTGATTGATTTACGGAATTATGTGCGCATACAACAAGGTTCATGAACTGCGTTAATTTGAGGTACTTATTTAACTTTTTATTTTGCGTAATTTAATATAAATATGTCAATGATTTTTAATCAACAGAACAAGTGATACTATTTTTTTATATCATACATTTAAATTTTGATTACTTATTATTCTTAATTATTAATTCATTTTAAAAGCCTAACTTCATCCATCAATTACTGTCCTTGTCTAATATTTTTTTTAATTATAAATGAATTTAAGTTGGGGTAAAGAGATCTATTATTTCTGAGTGAATGTCCTCGCGCCCAATAATTATTGATTTATTGATTAATTATAACACCTAATAAAAATTTTGCGAAGCATTTCTCGAAATACTTTCAGAAGTAAACTCAATGCTTTTCTTATGTTTACTTGGCTTGTCTCGACCGGAAACTCTGAAACAGATCGAAATCGACCGAGACAAGCCATGATTGGTTGCTTGTTTTTTATTGTTATTGGAATTGTTTCGAGAAACGTTTCGATCAGTTTCGACATAACTTTTATAACACGCGTCTATATTCTTCATACCACTTCGCGAAGTAATCAAGGTCAAACTTTAGGATGGCTTCAGAAAAATAAGTAAACATGGGGTATAAATAAAAATTATTAGTTTCTAATAGAGTGTAATGTAATACCATTATATTGGAAATGTTGCCTGATATGGAAAATCAAAAGCAGTGCATTTAGAAAACAGTTACCGATGGTAGATTAAAGTGGCTATTCATCAAAAATTGCACGAGATTATTTAGATCTAACCATTATCTAATATTATTAATTCTAATATAGTAAAAAAATATATTTCCAAAACTTAAAATCGTAAAACTGTAGGGAAACAGTGACTAACTGTTCCGGCTGTCTGCCTTTTATCGGCTTATAATCTACGGTGTTAAACTATTTAGAAAATCGTCTAATTATTTCTTATTTTTGAATGGATTTACATAAAAAAATGTTACAGTTTTTTCTTAAAAACAATAAGAGTATTTTGTTTTAAAAAACGTCCGTGGACCATAACTTTTGTTGACACCGAGTCAATCAGTAATTTTGCCAATCAACTCGACATACTGATGATGTTATCAGAATTGCTCATTAAGTAATACTACCGATATATTATTCAATTAAGACCACAAATAAACATAACATATACAATTTTATATATTAATTCATTATAATAAAATTAAATAATACAAATATTGTAATTATATTCCTGCAAATTAAGTTAAAAAGTTTTGTTCTTATATATCTACTATATAACTTATTTTCACGTAAAACTTCCCAATATGGCGGACTTCAGTATGGGAGGCTTAAAAAACGAAAATCTCTAGACTGGAATCGACTGTAGTTCAATTCCAAATCAAATCGTTCAAATTGATAATCTGTGGTAAATCTAATTGAACTCTGACACTTGGCTGAATGACGTTTAGGTTCCTTTTTTCTAAATATTTTCATTATTTTTTGAGTTTTATTCACAAATTCTACTTGATTTTGTTCTTTTATTTAACCTGCAGCCTGCAGTACTAATTATATACTTATAAATAATCTTTTCACCGATCAGGAACTGAGGAATAGGCTGGAAGATATTCAAAAAAAATGTAAAACGCTTAAAAACGTATTAGAAAACAGTGACTTGTCCAGAAATTCGTGAAAATAAACTAGTCCAGATGTTTGTTAAAAGGTCTCTAATTATTTTGAGAAGTTTCCTCGTATCAGTAATTTTCAGGTTTGTAATATGTATATGATAATAAATAGATTAAAACTTATATTAATTTCAGGAAACAGCACGGGCATTACAGATTGTTGTAAATTATTTTTAAAATATAAAGAAGGTTTAAAACAGGTTTAAAAGTTGAGTTAGTAGAGAAGACCTAAATAAGGTAATGTTGGTAATGGGACCAAAGATCAAATAACACTTGAAATATATAATATGTATAATTGTAAGTAGTTTTTATGAATCTGTTTGATATCTCTTGCATTGTTTTTATATTTCTTGAAATATATATTTTTTTACTTTACAGGATACACAAACAATAATAAAAAATACAGTTACTCACTACAAGCACTTAAGGTTTGTAATAGATGTAGTTAGAATATCAAACACCAAACCAAACCAAAAATTATGTTTTATTTTACTGGTATTCCTCACATTTGAAAGGAAAGTCATTTCATAAATAAGCAGAAGGACATCGTATCGTACACTCTATATTAATAATTCTTTTTTATCCTATACTTGTTAGTTGATACATCACTAGGTATAAAATTTAGTACTGATTAGTAGATTAGTAGATTACCAAACCTATAGTTGTGGTTGTGACATATTCTGATGTGTTTCTGGCAATTTAAAACAAGTTAATGTAAACAAACATTTCTGGCTTTCCTGACAGGAGTGTGAACACAAATTTAATAAAGGTGTGGTTAATGTTCTGATTATTACAGTTTGCATGGATGACTGTTTTTGTATGTTGTTATTTTTAATTATAGTATTAAGTTATGGTTATAATATATAAAGTATATTTAATGAGTTTTTGAGTATTTCTTTTTCCCTCAGACGATGGTGTTCTAATCTTTATATATAAATTTTCATAAATTATATCTACAAAATTTATTACCTTATAAGTTTTTGCTAAAGACTTTGTAGTTGATACAGTTTAACAGTATATAAAAGAACTATTTAAATAAGATGTTTGAAAATATATAGCTGTTTTTGCACACATCAATTCAATTTGTGATTAACTGTACTGAAATAAAAACAAATTAAGAGAAATGGAGTGATCTATCAACTATAACATGAAATCATGCTATTTCCAAGTCTCCTATTAATTTCACTTATTAAACAACTATTTTTATTCAATAAACTTGATAATTCTAGGAACTCTCAGATATCGTCAAAACATGAAAACAAAAATTCACTTCCTATAGTTCTGACATCCCTTTAACTGAAATATCAGAAACAGGGGAGTAAATATTCTGACTGAGAAACTTTATAAAATACCTTTAAGTAAAATCTCTTCGGAAACGCGGTAAAATACCTTTATTTTTATTAAATAATTTCAATAATCTATGTTTTTATTTATGATTTATGACAACCACCTAATAACCTAACTTTAACGTCAACTTGACAATCCTGAAAAATGTTATTGTTAACCAAAGAGTAAATCAATTTCTGAATTCGCTAACGCCAACTTATTTTTCATTAAAAAATTACCAATTTTCGTAACTAGGTCGGCCATATTGAGGAACTTTTAAAAGAATTGTACTATACGTATTATAAACGCGTGTTCAAATATTAATTTTGTGGAATATGTATCAACATAAAACGAGATCTAATTAACGAAATACCATCGTAACAACAGAAATTTTAGAAACGTCTAGATTTACTTATTTCACTGAGATTTATGAAAAAAGATCCTTTGTCTCGGGTATGGAATCAGACACGTCGTGGATGTAGCTCGAGACAAAACGAAATCGAATGAGACAACGGGTGACAACCGAAAGTTGCCTAAACAAAATCCTCCCGCACCCTTTTTCGCAATTTCACGAGTAGTTTCGAGGCGATTTTAAGAAATGAAAATAGGTAGTGAAAATAGGAGATAAGCCGAGACGAGACAAAGTTAGACGAGGAAACACGACTTTGACCCGCTTCGGACTGTTTTCCGCATAGTATAGAGGGTGTATAAGACTTGAATATACATATTTTTCATTATTTTTAGTGTAGTTTTTTTTTCAGGAGTTTTGGTAAAAAAACAACGACATAATTAAATATATTTCGACTTGGATGCATTTATTTCAAAAAATTATAAAAAATTCAACTATTTTAAACAGGACGTCCATTTTTTTTGTACTTATTATGTTATTCTGCGTCAAAATTCAAAGCAACTAAACAATTTACTAGTTTTAGACTCAAAAAACAAGAATATATTTCCAAGCAACTAATTATTTTTCTAACGACTTAGGTGTAAATTTCTATGCCATGTCGTATAACTGAATATTCGTCGCTAAAGATGAGACATTAGCGGAAATGCGGGTCGTATAGCCTAGTCAGGTAATAAAGACCATAATACTTTCAGCAATGCCATTCCCATTCCCAAATACACGCCATATCACGTACCTAATATTCTAGTCAGTGGAATTTTTGTTTTATGTCTCCAGATATACGTATAAAATGTAGTAATTAATGCATGAAATTTTCCAGAATATCTACACTATTGTTTTTTAAAGATTTTTTTAATCATTACACTTGATATAATCCTATAAGAGATATTATACAGAATAATAGAATTGTGTTAAAGCTACTGTAGTCTATATCAAATAAACTTTTAGTCACGTGATTAAGCAATTCTCTTAATCAAAATACTTTAGAAAAAAAAATGATTATAAATATATAAACAGTTATCATTCACATCAGTAAAACTTACCTTCTTAACAGCACTTAAGGGACATAAAGGGCCATTACTTTTAGGACTATTTACGTTTTCCGTTCAAATATTCAAATAAAGTTAAAATAAAATAAAGCACTTTTGACCACCCTGTAACTTCGTTGTGGATAAAGCATGAACATTAATTTTCACTACACATGAAGACATACTATAGCTGGCTAGGTTACCAAAATATCTAGTAATCATACCTCATAGTTTATGAATTATTACTTGTCAAATTGCTTCAATTTCTACATGGACTCACTGCACATCAAAATTCTACGGTGCCTCTAGAAGAGTTACAAACTTCAAATTTTGAATTGTAGGTCACTTTAAGGTTACAAACATCATCATATATCGGTTTAGAACGTCTTGCGACGTTGTCCGATGCCTAACTTCCACGTCTTCCGATCGTTCCATTGTCCCTCGCTTAGATTTCTGGCACTCATTGCTCTTGTGACACCCTCCTTCCAAGTCTTCTTAGATCTTCCACGTTTTCTTCGATGTTGGGGTATCCATTGCATAATTTGTTTTGGAAGTCGTGTGTCATCCATTCTCTGGACATCTCCGTACCACATAAGTTGTTGGCGTTCGATGTCGGTTGCCAAAGATCCCTCTATTCCTATCCTCTCTTGGATTTCTTCGTTTCGGACTCTATCTCTTCGGGAAATTCCTAAGGTTCTTCTATAGGCATCCATTTCTACCGCTTCCAGTTTTTTTCGGTTGGCTTCCGTTATTCGCCAAGTCTCTGCACCATAAAGTAGACTGCTCTTTACCAGGGTCTGGTATATATTGATCTTCCGTTTCTTCCCTGCTTCATTACTCCAAAATACTCCATTCAGACAGCCAATTGTTCTTCTAGCTTGTGATATTCGTTTTTTAATGTCTTTGTCATCTTTAGCTGTTCTATCAAATATCACTCCTAGATAGGTGTAGTCATTGCAGGCTTCTTTCTATCTCTTCATTTTCTAGATGTACGCTAGATAGTTCTGCACCAATAGGTAGATATTTAGTTTTTCCTGTATTTATTTCCAAACTCCATCGTTGATATTCCTCTTGTAGTTTCCTTGTCATGTACTCCAAATCATCTTTATCGTTGGCCATAAGAACTTGATCATCTGCGAACTGCAGGGTATATAGACAGGTATGTCCCAAATTAATGCCCATTCCATTACATTTTCTCTTTCATTGTCTCAAGGCCTTTGCTACATATATTTTAAATAATGTGGGAGAAACACAACATCCTTGTCGTAGATATTTATTGACAAAGAATCTTCCAGGTAATGTGTTGCCTATTTTAATTTGTGATTTCGATTCTTCGTACAAGTTTTTCAGAGCTCTAATTAAGGTGTAGTTAATGTTGTGTCCTGTAGTACCTTGAATAGTCTGTTAACTGGAACGGTATCATATGCTTTGTGAAGGTCAATAAACATGAGGTGTGTCTCCTGATCAATACTACTTTTTTCTCTATTAGTTGTTTCAGACAGAAAATATTATCGGTACAGGTTCTCCCCAGTCCGAAACCAGATTGTTCCTCCCTCTTCTTGTTGTTGGTATTCCTGTTCTACTAAATCTCTAAGGATCCGTCCGTATAATCGACTTAGGGTACTTGTTACTGATATACCTCTATAGTTGGAGCACACTTGTTTATTTCCCTTTTTGTGGATTGAGGATATATAGGCAATTTTCCACTCTTTTGGTATTGGGGCGCCATTCAAGAATCTATTTATACACCAGGTTAAGGCTTTAAATAGTTTTTCTGTTCCACATTTTAACAATTCACCTGGAATATCCTCCGGTCCCGGGGCTCTGTTATTTTTCAGTGCTGCCACTGCCTTTTTCGTTTGCGGTATGTCGATGTTAATAACTTCTCCGGAAATATTTATCTCTGTGGGTGATATTGTGGCGTATTCCTGCCTATTTTCCGTTAAGAGTTCTTCGTAGTATTCCTTCCATTTATTCATTGGTTCATTGTAGCTTGGCCGTCTGTTTTTCTGAGGTTTTGACTTGGTCTATGAACTTCCATGACTCGGCACACTTCCTTCTTCCCAAGTAGGTATTTATTTCTTGACATTTCTTATCCCATATTTCTCGTTTTGCAGTTCTTATTTTTTGTCTTGTTGTTCTTTTAACTTCTAGATATGCGACTCTATCTTGTTGTTTACTACTTAGCCATTTTTTGTAGGCGTTTTTCTTTTCCTTAATTAAGCAATCTATTTCTTCATTCCACCATATGTTGTTACTTTGAACCTGAGCTCTTGATCCAAGAGCTTCTTCCGCTGCACTGTGAAGACTGCTTAGAATATTTGCGTATACTTCTTCAACGCTATTGTTCTGAGTTATACTTATTAGTTTTTCATCCAATCTTTTATGGTAAAGTTGCCTGGTACTCTCGATTGTTAGGCTATCCAGATTATATCGCTTAGATTCAATACGTTCGGTATGCTCATAATTTCGATTGGTTTCCTCCCTTTTGTCGCATCTGAATGGGAATATAATTTTAGCTTTGACTAAGTAATGATCTGATCCACATGTAATGCCTCTATATGGTCGTACATCATTTATCTGAAGTGTCGTTTGTTGTCTTACTATGACGTCAAGCTTATAAACAAAGAAAAAAAATGAAAAATCTTGAAATATCCTTATGAATTAAAAGTTGTCTGTCTCTAACTTTCCAGTGGAAAAATAGCTAGAAAACTAGAATTAATAGAAGCGGTCTCATCTGATTTTATTTATATACCAACAATAGTTCAAGGATTATGAACTTTTTCTAGTTAACTTCTTTAACTTCGCCATGCAGCGACGCACTCACCGTCATCAAAATTCTAAGGTACTTCTAGAAGTGTTACAAACTTCAAATTTTGAATTTTAGGTAGCATTTAGTGATGTGTCGGTATTTGAGCAACGCGATTTTGGAGCGGTATTTTTTCGTAACGTCGTGTCGCGCTCCACAACGAATCAGGAACCTGCTACTGAAGAACGACGATCATAATGACGACAAAATTATTTATAATTTGCAAATAAATTATTTATTATCGTTCTTGAAGTTAGCTCGAATCGTAGTAACCGCATAGCGACGTGTTTAGCCCGAGCCGTCGCGAATTCGTCGGTCGCCAACAGTAATATCTGGAACTGGTATGTCCGTAGCGCCGCGCGATCTCGATCGGGACGTGTTCGCTCCAGCTGTCGCGCTCCTAGAGTTGTAGTTCCCTGTCGCGAACAGAAGTAACTGCTGTAACTGGGCATCGATGCTCGACCTTGGCGGCTACGTACATCGTTCCAGCAGTCGCTGGAGCGCTTCAAGGGTTTCGGTTTTGCCTGTCGCGATTTAGTCGGTTACTATTGGCGTTAGTGTTCCCGTAGCTACGTTACTTTCGAAATAGTGATTTTTTGTGTGTACTAGGCATGGTATAAAATAGTGTTTGAAAGATGAAACGCAAAAGCAAATAAAATAAAATAAAAATATTTTATTTGCTTTTATACATTTATATAAGTTTTATTGTTTATCTATTTTTAAGATTAGGTTAGACCAATAAACAAATTTTTTTGACTGTGGTTTGGACTTTGCTCTTGATTTTAACATTAAATATATTATATTGCAATACACATAAATATGAGCCGTTCATTTTATTTAAACGAAACTTGACAAAGAAAAAAAAATAACAAGGAATGTCATCGTTTTTCTAAAAATGAGATAGATTGGCTATACACAATTATAAACTCGATATTTGGAAAATGAGTGGCGGATAAAAGTTACATTAATCTACAAATATAGATAAGTTAGATACATTTTTACGAGGACCGCAAAACTTTGGAAGTCGGAAATTCGGTTACAAAATCGCGGTATTTTGTCGCGGTATTTTTCTGGAACGGTCGCTATTGTAACGCAACTCATGTGGAACCGGTATTCCCATCACTAGTAGCATTAAGCTTATAATGGAAGGGAAAATGAAAAATAGCGGAATATCCCTATGGATTAATATTTTAGCTGTCTAGCCTCTACCGGTATCCAACTTTCTGGCGATGGTAATAGAAGTACCGGTTTTTGAAAATTTCTATTTTTATATAAAAAGCAACCTGCTCCATCTATCTAAAATATTATCAGCAAAAAATTGTTGCCGTGTCATTTGAAAAGTGGTAGTATCTTTGTTATTTTAAATAGAACACCCAGCATATTATTACATATTTAAGACGATTATATCAGGATACAAAAATACTTTTTCTGAATTGTTCGAATTTATATTTTTTGTGAAGCGGAAAAAGAAGCACAAGAAAAAATGTTATTTTATGGACAAATTCCCGTTCTTTGACCTGCAGGTCAGTTTGGTTTGGTTTGGTCACAACCAAAGTCGACCTTTTGTAATAAGAAATTATTTTTCCCTTAACCTTTCCTACTTTTTTCATTTCCTTAAAATTTTCGCATACAAAAGAACAATATTTTCTTTGTTGGGCTTCCAAAATATTTTTCCAGTAATAACCACACTTAATGAATGTGTAGGATTTGGAAAAAGGGAGCTCTCTAAAAATATTTAATATAGATGATTACAATAGAGTTTTCTAAAGGGTTTTCAATTTTTTCTAAATACCAGTCAGAAAAATTAAGATTCTATTCTGGCTTTTGTGAAACTTTTTAGTGAGAAAATTTGATTTTTCTCGAAAATGCGAGGAAATATCGATCATTCTAACACCTTCTTATCGTTCTACAATCGCTAAGTGGTCCGTTACCATACTGTATCATCGAAAAAAAAACGGTGTCCAGTCGGCTGGGAAATGACGATCGATGATATTTCCCATAGAAATTTACATATAAAATAACAGCAAACTTTATTTCATAGCCATCGCTGACACCGTTTTTTTTTTCGATCATACGGTACTATGTAGCGATGTTCCATAAGACTTAAAAAAAGGACTATAAGTTTTAGATTTCTGTTTCAGAGGCGAAATGCAAAAGCTTTTTTCAAGAAGGTGTCAATATTTTCCACATTCAGAATAAAGAATATTTTTTAAAATAAAAATATCTTGGTCCTAGTAGATAAAATGTTATGAAACTAATACATGTATCTTTTATAATTCTATTTTCTATTATAATTGAGCTAAGATTAGATCATGAATTCTATTTAATTATGTATAGAATCTTTTCATCCACTCAGAATTTTATACTTAATATTATAAAAGCCAGCAGAAAATTCTAGTATAGCATTCTTTTATTTTTTGAATATGTCCCTAGGCTTTTTAATTTCATGACAAGAAGATTTTCATGCTTAAAATTTACATGGTCTTCATTACTTAGTGTCTTTATATAATTCTCGTAGAAAATGGTGATCTTTTAGAAAAATGTGTTCATTTATCTCCTAGCAAGCTTTAAAAATAGCTAATAATAATATATATACACGGTAGTCCGAACTGTATTCCGGAAACTTCAGTAGCATATTCTGCAGATAAAAATAAGTAAAAGTTTGTATAAATGTATGTCCTAAAATTCTTAGTTTCGGATATACAGAATGTAGAAGACTTCATTTATATTTCAATTTTTTCCAAATAATTTCTGAGTAACGTTAATATTTGGATGAAAATTGGTGTCTGGGAGTTTTTGACATAAGAAATTTGATTTTGATGCCAATATGACTCTACTAGTAGAAGCTTTCACCTACAAAATTTTTAACTGGTTCGAAGAGTAATAACTTTTCGTCCGTACCTGTATAAAACTACTGAATAAAAAATATATTTCCGACTTTTCTGGTGAAAAGGTCTCTTGAAAAATCGCTGGTAATGTTTTCGAGATATTTGGAATAGAAATTAACTCAATACCTGTCATCATTGACATAAATTAAATATGTTGACAAAAATTTGATAACAACTTTAAAAAATTAATAAATTTGAAATGTTTTGCGTCGAAAGTTCAACAGAAACTGTTTATCATCATTTTTGCAGAAAAATTTATGATTAATTTAAAAAAATAAAATTTCCCAGATTTCAGTGAAATAACTATTCATGTCAATTTTTCGTCAATAATAACACATGTATTGTCTATTTCTATTCTAAATATCTTAAGAACGGCTGCTCGTAGCGATTTTAAAAACGTCGTAAATGTATATTTTTACGTAAAAATCACAAATGTATATTTTTTCGCTGTGGTAGTTTTATACAGGTACAAATAAAAAGTATTACGCTTCAAACAGTCAAAACACATGTAGGTGGCGCCTCTAGTAGGAGTCATATTGACACCAAAATCCAAATTTCTCATGTCAAAAATCTCTCCCAGGG
>NW_022146534.1:32450-93508 GCF_002938485.1 Sitophilus oryzae
CTGTTGTACTTCGTTCAGTTACGTATTGCTGTAAAAAGTAAATATTATTTTAAATTGTAATATAAAGTACCGTATATAAGTATAAATAATTTTGATTCTAATTTTTTACTTATATTTTCCTTCCATTACACTGCATGCTTAGAAAAGTAATAAATGTTTATATTTATGATTTTAAAGTTTGTTGTTAATATAACAAATTAGTTCTGTAATTATTATTTAATAAACCAACGTTGCCAAAAAATTTAAAGACTATATTATTTTTAAATAGGATCTAATATAAATAATTTTGACATCTAATTTGTTGTTTATATTTTGCTACTACGTAAAAAAAATGTTTATATTAAATTATTTTAAATTTTGTTGTTAATAGGTATCAAAATAAAAACACTAAATCGCCACAATACACCAAAACACTTTTACTTTTGCACTGGACGCGCGTTTCGCTAGCCATGTTAGCATCATCAGCAGATAACATGGTTGAGCGCATATCAATATTTGGTGTATTGTGACTCGTGTTTTTATTTAACTATTGTCTTCTCAAAGGTTCCAACCCTCAACTGTAATAGTTAATAGGTATAACAAATTATTACCGTTATTATTATTTTTATTAAACCAGCCTTTGTAAAGGTAAAAATAATTTTCCTACATCCAAATAACAAGTATTATTGCAGTGTAACAACAGAATATTAATAAAAAAAAATGCAAAATATATACTCATACTATCCCTAACTAACTAAAACCAACAATAATATATAATTTGCTAATATAATATCTTTGCTAATATCAACTAATACCAACATATGGCAACAGCGCCATCATAATGTATTTTCTATTAGCGGCTTTAGCGCCTCAATAAAAAAATAATGTCCTTATCTTTATATGACTCCACAAAAAATCAAAGATGCCGGCTTCTTTCATAGCATTGCAACCGACCGCTGTCGGATTTCTCGGAAAAAAACCTACGTCGCCGGGCGACAACTAAACTCCAGTTAATATTTTATTATGATCGACCCTGACGAATAAATGAATTTCATAAATGAATGAATATTATAAATGAATGGTTTTTGCTGCCGAATTACTAGAATACAATATTTCAAGGCAGATGACGCATCTACTCGATAATTTTTATTCGAATAGTTTTCAACGAATGTTTTCTTACTAGCTATCGAATTATTCGAATGAATTGCAACTATCGAATGCTTCGATAGTATTCATTCGATAGTTCCCACTACTAATTCTGTATACCACTTCGGCCGTTCTCGTGTCCCGTTCGGGGTCGTTCGGCATAGAGAACGATAGACCGATTTCGGTCTTGCTTTGATGGAGACATTGTTTCTATCCTTTTCTAATGCACCATCAAACCTTCTATTCTTCTATTTTTAAAGTAATTGTTTTTATAGGTTAGGTGCCGTGCTTATGTTTACGATTTAGGGTATTTACGACTTAGCCGAAAAAGTTTGTTTACTCTTCGAGTGTAACTTAACACTCAAATGTTAAAACTCATGAGGACTTTGTGTGAAATAGTTTGCTTGTTTGTTGTTGTTTTTGTTGGAGTTTGGAATAAAATTAATTATGGGTAAGTTAGGTTTACACAAAGACGAGAAAAATTTAGTTCAATAAATCACTAAACTTATTTTTAGCCCTCCACTCGTCGAATCTGACTCAAAGAATAATAAACCTAAACAAAACAAGAAAAAAATATCAAGTCCATTTTGGTCCATTTATTATGATGACATTAAACAGCTGTGCGCCAGGGCTTCCAACAAAAAAACACCAAAAAGCGCGATGTATTTAGACCGAATAGTTGTTGATATCTCTTTACCGAGATCTTGGAATGAACTTGGAAATATGCTTATAGAATTCGTTTTAGACATGCCTTTTCTACGCCTCCAGCTTTTGATTTCTAACCACAATTTCTCTTGAAGGAAGATAATCAAAGGCCAAAATGACATTTCTCACAAATTTTGAAGTATAATTAATAGAAAAATCAAAAGCTTGATAACTTTTTCTACTAATTGAAAATATCTACCACTAATTTTGACGTTTTGAATGCTTTACATTGAAAGTACAGGAACAAACTTCTACGCTAATTGAAGCCAATAATAATTTATTCCAGTAATTGCGAGGTTCTGAATGAAGCTTTAGTATAATAAATTAATAAATTTAATTACACTTTATACTTTTTTAGTTTATAATCATGATACAAAAGAAAACAAAGGTATGATCATTACTTGGCTCCAATTTCGTTCAGTTCGCGCATACCACCTGTGACATACGCTATACAAAAAATATCCATATTGTTCAATTGCCACTAATTAAAAAAAGACCTAAAATAAGGAAGAGTTAGGACATAACCTCAAAGAGGTTGTGTCAAATCATTGGAAGCTTGACATTTTGAAAAGTAATTTTCACATTATTTTGTGTCATCAGTTTGACGATTTGAAATTGGCGCGCGGAGCTTGTCGACCAATGGTGCAGTTGTGACGTACTGACCCAACCTGCGCAATATAATACCGTGTTTTCTTTATATCATGGTTTACGATCAATCACAATGTTTAAAAACACAATTAAAATTAATATGAATATCTAGCAGCAGCTTGCGTTGGTCAGTTGTATCCATAGAGAGGCTATGTTTTGCCTTATAAAACAATCAGCTTTTGATTTCTTACCACTATTTCTCTTGACGGGGATAATCAAAGGCCAAAATATTCCTTGCAAATTTTGAAATATAATTAGTGGAAAAGTTAAAAAGTTTGGTAACTTCTTCTACTAATTGAAAATATCTACCACATTCTGAATGCTTATATTGAAATAAAAGGAAAAACCTAAGCTAACTGAAACCATTAACTTATTCCACTAGCGAGGTTCTGAATTTTTTATGTTATTTGGAACGTTTAAAATTATTTAAAAAAAAAAAAAAAATTCACAGTCCTTTACAAAAATGCAACCGGGGGGGCATTGAAAATGATGAATAAAAAGCAATAAAAATAAGTTAGTAATGTGAGTGTATTACATACATATGTTTAAATAACGAACTTAACAAAAAACAACAGATTTAAAGATTCACTGAAAAAGTAGTAATGTTAACATTAAATAAAACATTATCAATAATAATTATGCGTTCGCACCTATCCGTAAAACAAACAAGCAAAAAGACAAAATAACATACAAGACATCAGGTTAGCATGACAGATCATGATCGATGACAGATAAAGAATTCTTACGGAAAGTTACACTTTACGATATAATTTAACTGTTAAAGGCAAACCCATTTAAACACAAAACTTTTTAATACCTACTACTGTATCTAAAAAGACATTTTTTTTTAAAATTACTAAATTCTTAGCCACGCTTCTATTTTTCTTGGCTGTTGTGCGTCGCGTCACAGATTAACAGGCCCACGTTTGCACCACAAGGCGATGCTGCAGAACACTAGGTAGACCGGTCGTTGAAATTTATGTTATACAACTTGCAGTCAATCTACACAAACTCAGCTTATCAAAAGTTTTTCTTTTTAAAATATGTTCCAGATTTTCTAAAAGTATAAGTCAAAATCGCAAAACTTAGAATTTGATATATAGTTTCTTAGTTTTAACTAATATAGTGGCAATTACAAAATTCCTTTTCAATGAAAATTAATCAGGTAAATAAAACTAATAAATTACTAGCTTTTTCTCACGACTACGTTCGCGTTACACATCGAATCGTTCATGCATTGATTTATATGATTTTTTTACTTCTTTATATAGAGCTAGTGAGCATAGATGTTTTATTTTTCATCTTTTTATTATTTATTAAAACACTAATACTCTCTTTATAGGAGTTATTTTTATTCTTTGAAGGATAATTGAGGAAGATATATTTTGTTATGATGTCACTAAATAAACCCTTGTATAAAATTTTTATACTGTCTGAAGTTTATAATGTTATACTTTCTTAAATTTCGTACAGCAAACTTTCATTCCCTATTCTACTTCCTAAATGTATGAATTTCATAAATTCCTTTATCTTTGTGCCAATTTTTATGTGTATAAATCCAGAGGTCACCAAGTTTATATAAATTTTGCTTTACCCATTTGGTTGATGAATTTCAAAAATTTCTTCTAATTCTTTTTTGTAGGATTTCATTCTTCTAGACCAAATGGTAAGGAATTTTCACCACAACAAACTGTTTCGAGATAATTTTACTCTCTAAGAGGATGAATTTCCTAAAATCGCTTTGTGTAGCTAATTCACTAATGTCGTTTAAACGAACCTTTGTTCTAATATTTATGTATCTAAAGCTGGCGGCATGAACTCACTCTAAAATATCTAAAAACTTAATATATAATCTACCTGACACACCACTGACAATGACAAGATTGGTGAAGCGGTTTCGGCGGGATGGATGCAACAAAAAAACCCTTTGAGCTTTTATATATTATATATGGATTAATTATTTCCAACATATTTTACTTTGCAAATTTTTATAAATATTCAGACTCGTATATCGTAGTCCACCGTGTCCAACCTGTTTAGCCAATCGTAGGCTGATTCCTCTTCGGCGGCGCGCGGCGTCGTTACCCTGGCCGATGGAAGAGTCTTGAAGACGCTCATCTGCGTATAGGAACAAGTTGACTGCGTAGCGTATTGCGTTATTAATCGATTCTGAAACTTTCTATCTCGTGTATAACATATTACGCAAGTTTATTATTTTAATCTCGATTTAATAGATAAATGTAAATGCCACCTTTATATCTTCCGCCATGACATGTTTTACTTTTTTGTTATGGTAAAGTGATTTAATATAAACTTTATTCAATAACATATATTTTCCTCCATTTGAGTGATTTTAATTTTAAGCGAAAATTAAGTATAACATATTAGGAAAAAGAAACACTGTATTACAAAAAAGAATAAGAAGAAATTAGTCTTATTTTGAAAGAAAATATAGAAAAAAACTCTTTCTATAGAAAAAGTCTTTATATAACCAGAATCCGGTGACCGCGTATATGTCACCGGAAACATTACTTTTTACTTCGCATAACTTGATGAATATCTACTTTTAATAGTGAACACTTCAGAAATACACCAGTCGCATTTATTGGCTGAGATTAAAACTCGAATGAAATTATAAATATTAGTTACCTATGTTGTTATAGCATTTATAGGCCTGTTTAACGACTTAATAAGTTACCTAGCAAAAAATCTGTGCGCGTACCTACCACTATTGATGAGTTAATTTTTTAAAGAAATATGTTACACAAATTAAAAACTCTAAAATTTTAATGGTATTACTTGTGCATTATTTTCCTTATAATGCAATTAGTTGGAATCTATCTTCTTTAAATATAATAATTAGACTTTTTTAACGACTTTTAAGTTTCCTAGAAAAAAATCTGTGCACGTACCACTATTGTTACAGGTTAATTCGTTAAACAAATGTGTTACATATTATTCATTGGTATTGCTGGTATTATATTGGAATCAGCTTGGCGTGGTAAGGGCGTACTGAAATTTTAATTTACTTAATTTGTATTTTTTGGCATTACCTTGGCATTAGTATACAGGCATTTGTCAGCGGTTTGCTATTGTGAATAATCAAAAAGTTTTTTAAGATAGAAACACCTTTTTATGTCAGATCATTTCTATGAAAAATTACATTAGATTTTATTAAGACCTTCAATTAATTAAAACATTGACTAATAAAGCTTGTCCACTTTAAATAAGGGGTATATATCCTCCTTGGAGTGTTTTGGTTAAGGGGTGTATAATTAATCCTTGTTTTTATAGTAAAAACCATAAAACATTTATTTGTAGAAGTAAAAATAATGCAATGATTTGAATATCTCTCTCTTTTATAATTAGGTGACTAAAAATACACTAAAATAATTAGAAAAAAAAATCTTGTAATTATTTAGTAATTTACGTCAATATTAATTAATTGACTTTCTAGTCTATTTTATTTTATGTACAAACTCTGTTATTAAATTTTAGTAGCATTAAGTAATAAAACACTTTGTGGGCCCTCTTATATCGTAGGAGGTTACGAAATATACTCCTGGTTACACCCCTTACAGAAACAGTGTAAGGGTGCAAATAAATGTATAATCTGTTTTTATAATAAAAACTATAAAACACTACTATTTGTGAATTAAAAAAAACAATACAATGCATTGGTTAAAATAAGTACATTCAATACATGTGTTGTGTTAGACATTTATATGGTCCAGTATATTTTGTTTAACAAACCAATCAGGAAAAAATCCAAAACCTACCGTTATAGGAGGTATAAGATGATTAAACATATATAATGACAACTACTTATCGGATAACAAATTAATTACTACTGTCAGCTACTGTCTAGGTAGAATATACCTAGAGTACCTACACCTACCTATGATGTAGGTAGATTAAAAGCTTATTTTAATCTAACTACTTATTTTTGATCCAGTACACAATAAGTCTTCATGAGGAGTAATGTTTATAATTGTTACAAAAAAAAAAACATTTTTTTTTTTTTTTTAAAAAAACTTTAAATATGAATAACTCATTTTTAATCATGCGAAATTTGGTTTAAATAGACTTTTTAGTATAACTTTCATTTAACGAAAAACGAAGCCCTAAATGAAAAAAAGAAACAATTTAAAAGTTTCGCTTTTGTCTTGACTTTCAAGGTATCAAAGCAAGCTTCATATTTTTGCTTTTAAACTAATAAAGATATATCAATAAACAATTAGCGATGTAATGGTTTTTGCGTGCGCTGGCCGACTGCCGCCGCTGCGCCGAGATTTCTATACCCTTGTATATATGACGTCATGGTGTGGCAAATGGCATTTAATTCGATTTGGAAAAACCATTATATGGGATAACAGAAACATTTTTCAATGTTAATAAATAGCATGTTCTTTTCGAAGTAAAAATGACTTTTAAGTCAAACGTACAGCCTCGTCATAAAAAGTATCATTTTAATCCTAATAAAACAATACATTTACGTTTAATATTACAGAAGCATTCTAAAATAAATGATTTAATTAAATCCTCTTCCTAAAACACAATTTCCATATTACCCGATAGTACCAAACCATAAAAAAACAATCCATTGATTCGGAAGAAGCGAACAACAAGAAAAGTGGTCGCAAATTACAAATTCACCCCTGGAAAATACCCCAAAACCTTTCCACTTAATTTGCAATTACCAGACTTCTAATTAAAATCCTTCCCTTGCTCACTCTCGTCAGGGACACGGACAGTTTAAAATAAAAATTTCTCACAGATTTCCAATTCAGATTGACGACTTTAAAGGCCGCTCCTCGTTGTAACAGCAAACAGAAAACTGCGGGAAAAAACAATTTGCGTTCCTGATTTACCACCCAGTCCTGCCCTGTTTGTTTTGCACGGGAATTTTGCGCCAAGGAATTGATGGTGCTTATTTACAGCGTATCCCATTTTCATGTTTTGTACAAGGTGTCCCATTTTGGTTGAAATCATACGGTATCTCCGTTTAGTGAAGATAGAAGGGCGCGGTGTAACAGTCAAATTTCCTCGCAACGACCTCTGTGTGTTAGCTCATAAAATATTGCAAATAGCTATTATTTTTGCATCATGTTCACTATAATTTTATTGTTAAATATTATTTTATTTCAATTTTACGGTTATGCAACCCGATATACACCGCAATATTATACAGCTACAGCTCCACAATATTGTCACTGGCCCAGCATTAGAATTTTTGTCGACCTCTCTTTATCTTTGGTCATCACTTGTCACTTGTCACTGTCAGATCTGTTAAAGAAAAAGTCCTTTTTGGTATTTCCGTGATAAGTATTTATTAAACAAAAATCAAGTATATGGTTTAAAAGCTTTTAAATGACTGAATTACAGTTGGCAACAACCGTCGCAACAGAGAGTCGATTAACATAATGTTGGCTAAGCAATATACAAGGCTATCGCCAGACTTCGCAGTATTAAGATTAAAATGTACGTTATAAACGATTCGTCCAAACTTCAGATAACCTATTATTATTATTGTTATAATTCTAACAAGATCAAATCAGATGTTTTTGGATTTATTTATCCTTTGTTTTGGTTATTGAAATTTTATAATTATCAGATAAAATTTCGTAGTTAAATCGTTTATTTTTGATGTGGATCGCAGTGTGCAATTCGTTCATTTTAATTGTGGAATTTCTGAGTTAAGTTCGTTCATTTACCGGATATGAAATATGGGTGGGGAAAATGATACAGAACATCGTTTTTTATTTATACTCTTTGTAGGTTGGACTAGTCGAGATATATAGTTCTATATCTATATTCTGGAGAGAGATTTCCGGTTGAAATCTGATTTTGTGAAGGAAATCGAATCCTTGCATCACTTCTTGTGTACTCCCCGACCGAGAATATCGTCGTGAAGAACTGGCTGCCGTTTCGTGAAGCATTCCCTGTTAGTCAATAGCAGGTCTTCGTGAAGAAGGATTAAGGCTTCCGAAACACGTTTGGTCATAGACGTGGTTGGATTTTGATGATTTTTATGGACCGCCGACCAATTTCCGCATTGGGATTAAAATAGCCAAATTTTCCGACCCATATTCCGATTCCACGTGCCCAAGAAGTCCCCGAATAGTTCCAAGGTATGCTATAATTTTTCTGCCTATTCTAAGCCAATGCTCAACTGATTTTTGTTCATATTGTTGTCTAGTTTTCGACTTTTCCACGCCCACGTGGTGTAGAAAGATTAGTTGAGTGTTACCTTTCTTAAATCTTATTTGGTTGTTCGTAATTGTAGAGCAAGAAGACCGATCCAGACCGTAGTGCACAGAACAGTCCAGAATTCAATCCTGTTGCCCGTGTAGAGGTACCAGTTGGACATCATAAACACTCGTTGAGGTAAAGTTCAGATTTCATTAGTCCTTCTTTATTACCTTTATTAACTCCTACACGTTGTGCTAGTCTTGGTTCTATAATTGAAATCTTTTCTAAAACCAACCAAAAAATATTAATTTAGGAGTTTTATAAACACCAATTGAAACCTTACCCACCAGCAACTTGCCTTTCATCTGTACATCTCCTGACGCCCGTGGGCCTCAGTGACAGTACACCGAGCTGCTGTACACCGTAGCTCAACCGGTGGAAGTTTCAGAAATTTTCAAGTACATACATCGAATAGAGTAAGACTGTATAATTTTTAGTTTAGTTTAGATTTGATTTATGTAAGCCACTATTCATATCCCAAATGTTAAAGTTAGATAAGAGGTTTGACGTATAAAAAAATTTCTAGTTATTCCATTTAATTTAACTTCTATTTTCTTTTCCAACGTAATCTTCCATTTTACATTTCATTCATTTTTTTATATATATTAACTTTTGATATTTAATAAATTGCTTAATCATTTTATTAGAATTTTTTACAGTCTAGTCTCATAGTTAAGTTAAGGTCACTTAAGTTTAAATAATTATGGTAACATTTGAAGTTCATGGTAGTTACACTCAACAGTTCGAGGTTGGTGTTGAACTTAATAGTAACATCTTTTATGCAGAGTTCATAGAGTATAATCTCGTGGCGCCCTTTTTTTTCTATTAAGATCTTTGAACCCCCCCGACCACCCGGCTGTTGAAATTAAAAGCTAGTGGCCTCTATGCAGCTCATTACCGATTAAGTAAACTTGTGTTTTTATTGAACTTCGAATTAGAAAAGAACGCGGCAGCGGTTTGCACAATTTTTTGTCCAAACGGAATATGCCCTAAACAAGAATTTATAGCCCTCTTCGTTTCTGAGCTACAAAGTCTTTTGAAAATTTTGCAATTTGGGTCACCCCTTGTATCTCTGTAATTGTTAAAGGTATCGAGAAGGTGAAACTGTTTATTATAGAACTTTTACGTAGAATAAAGTGGTGCAGTCTGTTATTCTACAACATTTATTAAGTATATATATATATATATATATAATATATATATATATATATATATATATATATATATATATATATATATATATATATATATATATATATATATATATATATATATAACATATATATATATATATATATATATACTGCTCTCTAATCTCTTGTTTTATTTTGAGCCACTTTCTTCCAGGGCCCCACTTCTATCCAATTATTTATATATTAGGAAACTTAACTCTACCACTATTTGTAAATCTTGGAAGCTATCGTATCGGAACTTTTAAATATTCCTTTAGCTAATTTAAGTGAAAAATACTTTCAGCAAGATGGGGCTCCCCCTCACAACTTAACTTACAACGAAAATATTAGAATTTTGTGAAATTATTATTTCTCAAATCAATGAATTGGAACCAATGGATCCATATGATGATGGATTCCTGATTCCCGGATTTGTCCGTTCTCGATTTCTGATTTTAAGGATTTTTGAAATGTGAAATAGATCGTGGCAACTAACACAATGTCGAACACCTGGAAAATGCTTTAATAATGCAAGCTTTTAAGTATTTGCAAACCAATCCCGTTATAATAAATTCCGTTATAAAAAAAGAAAAATATATTCAGACATTCAGTGTTTTTAACAGTTCAACAGTAAAATATATCAACTCCAAATACAATTTTGTGTATGACTATTTTAGTAAATACCATTTGATTTTTTGAAAGAAAATAAAAAAAAACAGAAAATTATATATTTTAAATATTACAGTAAATAGTGAAAATAAATATTATAGAGTGATATATATTTTTGAGAAGCTCATAGGAAAGCGGATCATATGATTTATAAATGTATAGGGTGTTCCTATTTTCAAAACAGTTCAGACAGTTCATATTTTCAAAATATTTTTTTTTGTAGAAAAACAGACTGAGCCACTGTATTCTATCTAAAAAGTTCTACAAAAATCAGTTTTCACCGTCTTGATATCATCCATAATAACGGAGATACGGGGGCTGTCCCAAATTGCAAGGCCCTCGAAAACCCACAACCATTCTGTGCTAGGTGAAGGACTATGGAAATTTGTTGATAGCATCTTGCATTTGACAAAAATTGAGACTAATTTATTAAAACCACATCACCCCTATCTTACTAATAACGGAAATACCATTGTGATTTCAACCGAAATGCGACACCCTGTACTGTTCTTGTTTGTCCGAGATGTAGAATGAGTGGGAGGGGTTAATCACCGCAACCTTACAGATCTATTGAGTTCTGTATCACCATACAGTCCCAGGGCTTTGAAAAGAGCCAGTGTCTGAGAAGGTTTTACAGAGGGTAGTTAAGTAGGTGTAAATTGAAGGTGTCCTGTTAAAAACCCGTGACGATCCGAAGATTAATCTTGCCAAATCAAGAAAAATTGTCTTTGTCGTAAGTCCCCAGAAGCCTCTTCGAATGACTTAGACCATTGCAAGATTCCCATTCAGGTTACGGATAAAAAGTCTTCCAGTTCTTGAGTTCTGCTTATAGTGGTTCTACTTAGGAAGCAGAACGGTTATGGTCCAGTTAATTGGAGTGTTCGTTCCCTTTCTTGCGAGATCATTTGCTTTCTCATTACCTTCTATCCCTTGGTGAGCTGGAACCCAGAGTAGGACTTTACTTTCTTTGCCCAATTTGTTCAGCTTCTCTATACATTCTTTCCCTGAACTTCAAATTGATTAATACTGAGTTGATCGCTTTAAATACTTCTTGACTATCAGGTAAGATGGCTAATTCTTGTTTCCGACAGCTCATATCTAAGATAAATTGTACGCATCTTCCGATAACATAAATTTCTGCCTGTAGGTTGCTAAGGTAGGTGCCCATTCGTTCGGAATATTTAGTTCTCGACCCAAATACTCCGATCCCTGTTCCTGCATTGGTTTTGGAAGCATCAGTATACCAAGTTATGGTATATGGTCTTTTAATTGCTGAACAAACGTTTCTCTCTTCCAGTTTTTTTTATTGCTCAATATTACATTGATGTATTAAATGACCTCAAAGTTGTACATTCTTGGTCATCCACTAGGTGTTGTAGAAGTGGTATTTCCTGTTTGAGGGTGTTCCAAGCCCCTAATCTGACAACTCTTGTGCCCCAGTTCCGTCGGTAACCATTCTAATCATTGTCGCATGGCATATCTACCGATGACAAAATGCAGTGGTGTTAGGTCTAGAATAACCTCCATTGCTCCTGTTTGACAGGTTCTCATGGCTCCTGTGATGCAGATGCATGCCAGTCTATGGACTTTGCACAGGTTTAGCCTTGCCGTTAGCCTTAACGTTGCTCTAGTTTTTGTGTACCAAGCAACTTCTCTATAAGTAATCATGGGTCTTGCTATCATGATATACATCCAGCGCAAAATATTTTAGATGCGCAGCCCCATCTATTTCCGCCCAGTCTTCTGCATATCATGAGAACCTTTGTGGATTTGCTGGTAATGTTCTTAATATGCCTGTTCCAGAAGTTTACTGTCCAGGATTATTCCCAGATATTTGACTTCCTGAGTAGAGATACAAAGATGCTGTTTTGACATCACTGTACTACATTTTTGTGGAACTAAAAATGCTACACAAAGATATTTCCTAGCCATTTTGGTTTATGAAATACAAGGCAAATATGAAAATGTTGCATTTTTCGACCCCCTTCGTAACTTATCGGCTGAAACAGAAAGCTGAAAACTTTTCCCATAGAGTTTTTTACGTAGAACTCAGTGGACTATCTAGGTTTTCGCTGGGAGCTTGAAATAAGATCCAAATTTATGTTTTTCTTTTAAATGGAATACCCTCTATATTATATTTTTATTTTATATGCAAACCTATGATATAAATTATTCGAGGTCAAATTTTGGTTATTGACTATTTCACGCTAGTTTCGCGTGTAGAAATTATTGCACAAATGCATAAAAAATATCAATAACTCTGTTTGATAGTGTGTTAGCTAAAGCTGCATAAGTTCATTTAAATTATCTAAATAAAATAAAATAATAACAATCTCTTATACTAGGTTAATTTATGTTAAAAAGTTAAATAATGCAGTTTTTACCGTCTTTATGAAAATAAGTATAAAGTACGATATATTTTTAGTAAGCTCATAGTAAGACAAAAAAAATAAAAAATAATATACAGGGTGCCCCATTTAAAAAAAAAACATTTTTTTGAAAAAAAAACAAGTTTGAGTCATATTTTCTGACGTCCAACTGAAAAAAAAACATGCTCATGAATTCCAATTCTCCTGTCTATGCGAATATTAATCCAAATAAAAGCATCTGGTAAAACAAACTGATAATTAAGAAAGAAAAAAAAATTGGTTGGGGCCGTCACATAATAAAATAATATCAAGAAAAAAAATGGCGAGTATAAAAACTTCCCCGGCTCTATAATTAATTGTATTTTTCCGACTCGAGAAAATTTCTCAGATTTTCTTTAGAAGTGAAAGCTGTTGGACGCTGGGAAAGTTCCATAAATAACTTTGAGGATTTTTCTTTTAATCTCTTTAGTTTTTTTTCAGACCGACTAAACCACTAAAAGAAATTCAAAAGAATTTTCGATACACTTGAAAAAGAAAGAGAAATATCTGAGGAAAGAAAGAAATAAAAAAGTTCTAGCAGAATTAAAATGCAATGCGATATTATTAATTAATTAATCCTGGAGAGTAACCAAATACCTTTTATTATTTTCCTCTTTAGTATAAGAAAACCAAAAGATATTGAAAAAAAAACAATATGTTACTCGCTGTTCTATTTTTTTTATAAATATGGAAAAAATGTGTATTTCAAAATTATTTTCTTTAAAACCAGCAGATATACAGGGTCCGGCAATAGTGCGTCCGGGCATCTGTAGCTCTAGAATAAAAAAACCTAGGAATTTTATTTAAGTATAAACCTAAAGCATGTACTAGAATGCATTTCAAGAAAATATTTTAACTTCTATAGTTTGGCTCAAAAAGTGTTAGTGGATTGGGATGATTTTTTTTTAAATGGGACGCCCTGTACATTATTACATATTATTTTTGTCTTTCTTGACTGTCTACATTCTTGACTTTTGTCTACATAATCCTAAGACATAAGTAAATATGTTTCGATGGTTTCAGAGATATTTATAAATTAAAACATATATGTTTCAGCCTTTCCTAAAAAAAATATTGAAAATACAAGACCTGTCTTTAAAAATTAAAACTATATTAGGTATTTACTTTAGTTGGTCTGCACTGACTTTACTATAAATATGGTAATCGTAAAACACACAGGATGTTCAAAATTCTACGTCAAACTCTCTAAATATAAAATAATGTTTCTTCCTTTTCTTAAATGGAACACCCGATATATTAATTTTTCAATAGATAGAGAATTAAAAAATAAACATTTTTTGTATTTAGAGTATTTCAAAAATTTTAACGGTTTCGCAGATATCTGCTAAAATATCAGAGATACAAATAAAAAAAGGAAAAATTGATTAAGTTGAAACCGTTACATAATAAGATACTAAGAAGAAAAAAAAATAGAGAGCAAAGAAACTCTCCAAATAGAAAACTTAAAACAAACAACACAAAAAAAGAAGTATTAGGTTTACTATATTATTCACATCGTATAAGAATTTAGCAAAATAAGCAAGAATATCGAAAAACGATATCTTAAAGATTTATTACGTGTCATCTTTTTCAGTCGTTTCCATCCAAATGCCATTTAATTTACATTATCGTTGCCTATTTATTTACGCTCTTACTAGATCAATATGCCATTAGGTATTCTAGAATGCTGCAAAGGTCGATTATAGCAAACATCAGTTTTGAAGGAAAATTTATGAAAATCTCTCTTGGCAACTTATAACCTTCTTACCTTTTCTTGCTTATAAATAGTTTAGGATGTTTTCGAAGTCGTGATTACGAAGAGATTATTTTGTTACAAAGCTGCTTATTTGTATTCAGAGCTGCAAGCTCACAGACAACTTAAGTCTTTTTTTGATTTAAATCATTTTAATGACTTAAGTCATTTTTCGAAAGCTGACTTAAAATGTACGTAATTTTCAAAATGATTTGTGATTTAAATCTTTATTCCGAAATAGAAAAAGAATTAAGCCATTTTTCAATGATCTTAAGCCATTTTTTAATGAAATCTTATAAAAAGATTCTTCTTTTTTATTTTAATCCCCACGATAACATATTTTGTTTATTATATATTTTACCTAATTTGTTACAAAATATTATTACCATTAGTTATTATTACTATTAGTCGAACCTAGAGGAGTTTCAAATAAAAAAATAATGGTATTTAAGATAATTACAAAAACCTAATTTTAAAAAGTTTTAACATCCTGTCACCCTAAAACTATGCTATATAAACTATATAATTTCCATACCCATGTTTATAGGAACTTTTTTTCATATTTTCTGATGAGGAATCAATGAGTACTTATTTAAAATTTTCCAAAGTTAATCACATTAAAATTTTTTAAAGGTTGCTATTAGACTTGGATCAAGCCAGATTAATAAAATTATGTTTATCTCATCAAGGAGGCCTAAATCGACAAAATATCAAGAGATAACTTTTAATCGGCATTAAACTGCTTACACTATTTCGCTAACAAGGTCAGTGGCGTAAGGTAGACGCACCATTTGTGGCCATTGACCCTGTTGTAGCCGCTTCTTTAAAAAATCTTAAAAATTAAGCTTTTTCGCGCCATTGTGACAACCGTGCATCTATAATTTTCTAAATGGATATATCCTGCGCCATATCCAATAGAAAATATTCAAATTTGGTGTAAAAGTCGGCCGTTAGACCAAAAAGTAGTACCACATATTTACTAGATGCTGTTTTCTTAACCCATTTCTTAAGGATAGCTGGGTAAGTAGAACTCAAATTATTAACAATAATCTCTATTGGGGTTTAATTTTCCATGATTTTTATAAATATTATACATCTGGCAACTATTTTCTTAATTTATTATATTTAAATAATTAATATTTAGGAATTATTTCTATGGCCACAAAATGGTGGAATAAAATTTTAATTATGTTCTACTTGTAGCCAGGTTATGGCCAAAAATAGTGCAATCAAAATCCAGTTGGGGCCACAAATTATTTAGCTTTATAATGTAAGTGCAAACGACGGACAACATAATATGAAGAACATTTTATTTGTTTTTATTCATATTTTAATAAACGCTGAATAATAGGACCTAAATATAATAATATCCTAAATATAATAATTATCGGCCAAGATTACCAATCTGAACCTATACCGTCATCAAGTTTTCCTTCAGATGAGAAAACGAATATAGAAAATAATATAGATATAGAACTAAATGGAATAAATATGAACGAATGCAATGAAAATAAAAATTATGAGAATTCAGAGGATTCAGGACCAAACCATGCAGGAAAAGAAGACTTGAAATAATTGTGAACCTAAGGATGATGCCCGGGAAGATGTTAATCTTTAAAAAGAAAGAGGCTACATCTACCATCAGTCATTACCTATGATAAGTGGATTGAATTAATGAAGGGAAAGGAGAAAAAAACACAAACTGGCAATGAAAACTTTACAAAAAAGAAAACAACTAAAATATTTAAAGAAAATAAAAAGATCTTCCTAGCAAAAATGACAGACAGAAACCAACGCAACGCCAGCTTAAACTTCTGTTTAAGCTAGCTGGCGTTGCATCTGCTGAATTAAATATAGGAAATTTTATTATTTTAAAGTAGGGGAATCAGTTGAATCCAGGAAATATATTACAAATTGGAAATAATGAATATTACAGCTGCGAAATGGTCCAAATCTGCGGCAATTGGAAGTAAAAATGACTTGTATTGGTCGCACTGCAAGCACACCAATGGACTGACGCACAAAAACGAATCAATCAAAGAAACGCGATATAGTATCGTCTTTGTCAATCGCGCTAACATTTTAGAATAAGTAGGAGGAGCGCAGGCAGATGATTAGACCGGGCCTTTAAAAACCTACGTCTGCGGTAAAAATTTACGTTTTTAATGTAAAAGTCGATTCTAACTTCATCAAGCGATGAATCACTCCCAAAAATTCGTGGCGTTTACTATAGTAGTTTTCAATTAATAAAAAAAATTAACAACTGTTTAACTTTTCCACTAATTATACTTCAAAATCTGCGAGGAATGTCACTTAGCCTTTCATTGTCATCCGTCAAAAGAAATTGTGGTTAGAATTTAAAGCTTATTGTTTTATAAGCCAAATATTAGACCTTCTCTATCTCTATGGGTACAACTGACTACCGTAAGCTGTTGCTACGATATTCTATTAATTTTAATTTTGTTTTTTAGACATTGTGAATGATCGTAAATTAAAAAGTATAAAGTGTGATTGAAACCACTAATTTATTCCACTAATTGTAAGGTTCTGAATGAAGCTCTATTCAGTAAATAAAATAAAATCAGAATAGCCAATCTACTTTAATAATTATTAATTGCGCTCAATAATTTATATAAGACTAGAAACTGATATCAAAAAAACTAAAAAAGTACAGACACAGGACTTTCACAAAGTTATAAAACCCAGAAAATATAATAAAATCAAATGGAATGGAAATAAATAACAATGTATCTATTATTTAAGAAGAAAATTAAGAACATTTTTTCTAAGCAAATAATAGGGTAGACGCACCATTTGTGGCCATTGACCCTGTTGTAGCCACTCCTTTAAAAAATCTTAAAAAGTAAGCTTTTTCGCGCTCTTGTGACAACCGTGCATCTATAATTTTCTAAATGGATATATCCTGCGCCATATCCAATAGAAAATATTCAAATTTGGTGTAAAAGTCGGCCGTTAGACCAAAAAGTAGTACCACATATTTACTAGATGCTGTTTTTTTAACCCATTCCTTAAGGATAGCTGGGTAAGTAGAACTCAAATTATTAACAATAATCTCTATTGGGGTTTAATTTTCCATGATTTTTATAAATATGTGTACATCTGGCAACTATTTTCTTAATTTATTATATTTAAATAATTAATATTTAGGAATTATTTCTGTGGCCACAAAAGGTGTAATAAAATTTTAATTATGTTCTACTTCTAGCCAGGTTATGGTCAAAAATAGTGCAATCGAAATCTAGTTGTGCCCACATATTATTTAGCTTTATAATGTAAGTGCAAACGACGGACAACATAATATGAAGAACATTTTATTTGTTATTATTCATATTTTAATAAATGCTGAATAATAGGACCTAAATATAATAATAAATAAATAAAATAATTATCGGACAAGATTACCAATCTGAACCTATACCGTCATCAAGTTTTCCTTCAGATGAGAAAACGAATATAGAAAATAATATAGATATAGAACTAAATGGAATAAATATGAACGAATGCAATGAAAATAAAAATTATGAGAATTCAGGGGAAGATGATTCAGGACCAAACCATGCAGGAAAAGAAGACTAGAAATAATTGTGAAGCTAAGGATGATGCCCGTGAAGATGTTAATCTTTAAAAAGAAAGAGGCTACATCAGTCATTACCTGTAATAAGTGGATTGAATTAATGAAGGGAAAGGAGAAAAAAACACAAACTGGCAATAAAAACTTTACAAAAAAGAAAACAACTAAAATAAAATTTAAAGAAAATAAAAAGATCTTCCTAGTAGAAATGACAAACAGAAACCAACGCAACGCCAGCTTAAACTTCTGTTTAAGCTAGCTGGCGTTGCATCTGCTGAATTAAATATAGGAAATTTTATTATTTTAAAGTAGGGGAATCAGTTGAACCCAGGAAATATATTACAAATTGGAAATAATGAATATTACAGCTGCGAAATGGTCCAAATCTGCGGCAATTGGAAGTAAAAATGACTTGTTTTGGTACAAACTGAGTGATATAACAATGAAAATTGATGAATCTAAAAAAGTCAATTCAAGAAGTGTATATGTGGTACCTATGAACTCACAAATATTCAAGAATATTCTGATAAATTAATGTATTTTGTTTATTGTTCCTTAAATTAGTATTAATATGTACCTAATTTTTATTTAACATTTGTATAACATAGACAAAAAACAAAATAAGGTATTAGGTATCACTTGATTTGTTTTAAGAATTATAGGATTAAACATCATGTTTTTTTTTATTAAAAATATAAAAAATTACCTAATGTCTCTTTTTGTCTTTTCTTAAAGAAATTAATAAATAAAATATAATATTATTTGCTTAGTTATCTGCAAAATTCAATATAGAGAATATTTTTGCAAGAATGTGGCCACAAATGGTGGTAAATGTGGCCACATTTGGCACAAGGTGGTCACAAATGGGAAAAATCGTATATTTTCATAAAATGCTTATTTTCTGTTTATTAAGAATACAGATTTTTCCAATAAAAGCAGACTTTTAAAGAAAAATGTTTGGAGAAGCACCAAAAATTTTGTTTTATCTCCAAAATTAACTACAAATATTTTCTGATAAGTCAAACTCTAAAAATCCCTTAACCTGGCCACAACCGGTGCTTCTACCCTACATGCCTTTTTAGAAAAGTATTCCAGTGATAACCCATATTGCAAGTCCCTGGTGAATATGTCGACACCTCTTTAGCTTTAAAATATGTCGCATTTATAGTAACTTTTACCCGCAAAATTTCATTCGAAACGCTAAAAGTACTTGGAAGAAAATTATAATAAATCAAAAATATTAAGACTTTAACACTCTGCAGCTACGAAACGAAGCAGTTGATATAAAACATAAATGTTATTTTTATGTGAGGAATCTACCCACGAGAGATGGTTCATGTTTTTTGAAACACCCTGTATAACGAGCACTTTGTTTACTCACTTGTTTCGTCGAACTGCTTGAATCCATTTTTGCCTTTGATCAAATCGGTGTCAGAAACTATGAGGCTATAAAATGTTGTTTCGGTTGAGAGTTGAATATCCGGGAAAGTTGAATTATTGAATGTTATTGGACCCAACAATGCCCGAATTACGCTCTCCTTTAAGCGTTAAAATTTTTCGGCAATTTTAATAACGCCTAGTTCAAATTCTTTTTCACTTATTTTTTAGTACCCGAAACAGCGTTAAGGTTTGGTTTGCCATTACACGGCCTGTGGCTTGCCGATCCACGCGCCTGGCGCGCGAATCGCCGAGCCAGAACGCGCCAATGCGTATTTTCGCACTTGCGATCTCACGACCGACCGAGAGACAGAGAACAAAAAATACATTATATAAGTTTTTAACATAGACTATCGGTTTAAATTGGGTTTAAATTCATACAATCAAATAATTTATTCCGCAACTTTATTTTCAGTGCAGTTTATTAAGATAACAAGATGGAAAGTAAAACCATCTGGTTAAATTAAATTAAATAAGATAATAATACTTCTTTTAACTAGGATTATATATGTTCAAAAGTTAAATAAAAATTTTTTGTCTTATTTATGAAAATATAATTTTAGAGTATATCATATTTTCAGAAAGCCCATAACAAGGCAAATAATATAAAAAAATAATATAGTGGGTGTCTCCTTTAAACAAATAGAAGTCAGATTTCGAAAATGAGAACCATCCGCGAAACTAGTTAACATCACTGGACTCTACGTAAAAAACTAAACGAGACTGAGTTTTCACCTTTTCGATAGGTTATAAGATAACCGATATACGATGGAATCGAAAAGTGGAACATTTTAAAATTCGTCCTGTATTTTAGGAACTAAAAAGACTAGAACAACTCTTCTTTTTTAATTCTTTAATTAATTAATTTTTTAATTCGTTCATTGTGCAATAATTGATACCTACTCAACTTTTGATGTATTCTCAGGCAGCCGTCCTGTATTTCATTTCTATTTTTATGTGTTGACACTTGTGTCGTTCTCTTTGAGTTTTGCAGTCTTATCTAATTTATCCCTGATTATTTGAATATTTAGAAATGTTGATTGAGTTTTGACATATTAGCGGGAGATAAATGATTGTTCGACAGTAATTTTATAATGTTTTTGGTCCATAAGAGCTATAAACTCTTCGTAAATAAAAAAATATACCTGTAAAGTCCTTTTATAAAACTTTTTTACTCTTTTCGTCCTGTAGCAAAAATTCCTAGTCGTATTATTTAATTTCTGTCAAAAAATTTCAGCAAGAATAACTGAAGAAAAATGCCAATGTCCCACTATTTTAGTTTTCGTTACACTGTGCGACAGCGGCGTGAAATAGGTACTGATAATTTCTGATTTCTACCGTTGAAGCGCTGCGGTCGGAATTTGTTGAAATCAACTGAAATGCACCAAGCCTGTACGTTCTGGCGGCAAACCGAGCATTCCAATCTAAATTTATTTCCTTTATCTATGACCATAACGCCGACAGCTTCATGGGCATGACTTTTTCTGATAAACTGTGGATTGTGCCTTTCACCACGTCGCACAGTGCTCCGAACATATGGCTCTAGAGGACAAAAATGCAAAACTTCTCTTTTATTGTAGGCAATTTATTCAAACTAGGTTTATTTGACACAAATGATGAGTACTCTCATTGTACTAAATGATGATGTTCTTAGTCCCACGTTTATGAAAAAAAATCTTATAAATAATAAAAATGTGGGAGCTGTGTTCCATCTAAAGAAATAATAATTTATAGTATGAAAACGGTGTAAGTATTAAATAAATCTCTGTGATAAAAAAGAATTGGAATAACATTAGAACATGATTCCTACAATATAAGCCAATATAAGATAAAAATATTTTTCTTTAATGAAAAAGAAACATTAATGCTATATTTAATTAAAAAAAACTGAAGATACTATAAATTTACTTTAGGATAACAAAATGCATAGATCGTAACTACTCTGATTCAGAAGAATCACTGCTGACAGAATCTTCCAAATTTATAGTATCCAAATCACAGGTAGATGAAATATCCTCACATATATGATATTTCTGTACATCAGTTTCTAATATGTTACTTTTTCGCGTTGTTACTGTTCTTTTTGTTGGTATGAGGGGTTCGGATGTTAATAGTTACCTCTTTAATAGACCATATCAATATATTATTTTTTCGTTTTCTTGGGTATGAAGTTTTATAATAAATTGAAAGATGGAAACTTTTTTATGCGACGTTTCGCTCCAAAATAGTGGGCTTTTTCAGGCTCAAATGGTCTCATTTAACTGGAAGGTTCATCAATATCTAATAAAGAACACATTTTTTGAAATACAAATAATTTTGAGTTCTTGTCCTTATGATCAAGCCAAGTATTAACCAGATCGGCATTGCTTATCAATTTTACTCCATCTGAAAAGTATTATAAAATAAAGTTCGTCGCAAGCAGACGCAGGTGAACTATACAAAAATTAAAAGTGTATAAATATGACAACAAAAATATTCAATAAATACGATATGTTTTGATATGTTTTTTTTAAATGCCTTTTTGAAGTTTGAAAACGTGAAATTTTTATACCCATTTAAGAATCATCTTAAAAAATAAATAAAAACTAAACAATCACGAACTTGTTTAGAAATAAATTTAAAGTAGGTACATACCTTGTTTAACAATATTCATAGTGGCTTTCAATTAAGTACGTACTAACTCGTTTACGTTTAACTCCATATACAGAACTACTATGAATGTTATTCTTTTCATTGATATAAGATAATGATCGTAAAATTTATTTTTAGTGAAAATATTTGCTAACAAAAAAACGCTGTTTATAAAAATTAAATTTACAGGATGGTTGAACATTGCTATAAGTATAAAATTACATATTCAGATATTAGTAAATTTTAACTTTTTTTTTGGTTTTTGTCCATGGGACGAAGCACTGTGCGTCGTCGTGAAATTAATTTTCTCACTCGATCAATATTTTTGAGATTACCAAATTATTACGGAAAGGCTCAATTTTGCATTTAAATCTATACTAAAACTGTCATACCCACATGTGTTGTAGGTATCTAAAATAGCGGTTGATGCAAAATGGAAAAAAAATAGAAAATATGACAAAACCAAAAGCAACCCATACAAACATATGTTATGGAATTACGGTATTACTCGTCACATTATTTAACACCTTCGTTAATTAGTATTTGCGTTTCAATATCAGTTTCAGTATTAGATCGGCTAATTACCAACTCAAACGCATAATAACAGAACGTAATTGCTTTTCGATTATTTCAACTTCAAAAGAACTCTCATTAAAATGCGACTGATTCTGACTTCATCCAGCTGATTGAGATGATTTGAAATAATCTTCCTGTGGAAAATTACCTTATACAGGTTAAATAAAAAAAAGTCAAATATTTTTAGGTCTATCAGGTTTTTTTCGCAAAAAAATTATTTTGAATATTTGAAATTTTTTGAAAAAAAATTTGAATTTGTTTTTAAATTTTAGTTAAAACACATAATATCTTGACAATACAACAACTAAGGTAGTAGATTGACAACACAGGAAAGAAAATCCAGAAAAGACCCAGTGGTTCTCAAAATTTAAGAGAAAGATATACATTTTTTTTTTTAATTTTCATAGCAAAATAACTCGATTATTTAAACTTACTATTACTTATTATTAACTCCTGCAACTCCCAGTGAATGATATGCCAAGAATGTACAACTTTAAGAAACACCTCACTGTGATATTATATAAATAAAAGGGATTGGAAGAGAGAAACATCTGCTCAACACTTAAAAGATCCTGATGCTTCCTAAACCAATGCGGGAAAAAAATCGAAGTATTTGGGGCGAGAACTAAATACTCCGAACCAATGGGCACCTACCCTAGCATCCTACAGGCAGAAATATAAACTATCGAAAGATGCGTACAACTTATCTTAGATAGGAACTATCGGAAACAAGAAATAACCATCTTATCTGATAGTCAAGAAGCGTTAAAAACGATCAACTCAGTATCAGTCAATTCTAAATTGGTTAAAGAATGCATAGAGAAGCTGAATAAATTAGGCAAAGAAAACAAAGTCCTCCTACTCTGGTTGCCCGCTAACTAGCACAGGGATAGAAGGCAAAGGAAAAGCAAATGATCAAGGTAGAAAAGGAGCGAACACTCCACTAACTGGACCTGAACCGTTCTGTTTCTCAAGTAGTAACCAACTAAAAGCGGAACTCAAGAACTTGGAAGACTCCATCCGCAACCTGGAATGGAAATCTTGCAACGGTGTAAGACACTCGAAGAAGTTTCTGAGAGCTTACAACCAAGAAAAATCAAAAATCTTCCTGGATTTAAGTAAGAACAATCTTCGTATTGTCACGGGATTTTTAACAGGATGCTGTCTCCTCAATGAACACCTCAATAGATTCAACTAAGAAGAAATGGCAAAGGCAGATTCTGTGGGGGGAAATGGGGAAACACCAGAACACCTCATCACTGAGTGCGCCAAGACGACAACCATTCGTGCAATGAACTTTGGTACGACTGATATTGGAGATGGAGAACTACCCTCTGTAAAACCGGCCCAGATACTGGCTTTTGTCAAAGCCCTGGGACTGTATGATGAGTTATAACTCAAAAAAGGGGGACACAATAGATCTGTCAGGTTGCAGTTATTAACCCCCCTGCCACTCATTCTAAATTTTAATTATATATATATATATATATATATATATATATATATATATATATATATATATATATATATATATATATATATATATATATATATATATATATATATACTATATATATATATATATATATATATATATATATATAGATAGGCAGAAAGTAGTCTCGACTGACTAAGTGAGAAAGAAAATCTGGGATTTAGTGGGGTTGCCGTCGGAAGGGTTTGACAAAGAATTAATACACTTTGTTAATCTGTCAAGCTTTCGGAATTTATTTATTCCTTCCTCAGGACACTAAAATGGAAATACAAGTTAGACAATTGCTGTTATAAAAGTTAAGAATAAGACTTACTTAACGTGGTACAGAAAATACCTTCATAAAAACTACATTAAACATGGTTTGTGTTGATAACTCCACCGTGAAAGCATCGCTGACCAGTCAACCACAAGGACTCTTATAAGGCGGTTAAGCCGCCAACTATAAGGCTTAACCGCCGAGTTATCAACACAAACCATGTTTAATGTAGTTTTTATGAAGGTATTTTCTGTACCACGTTAAGTAAGTCTTATTCTTAACTTTTATAACAGCAATTGTCTAACTTGTATTTCCATTTTAGTGTCCTGAGGAAGGAATAAATAAATTCCGAAAGCTTGACAATTAACAAAGTGTATTAATTCTTTGTCAAACCCCTTCCGACTGCAACCCCAACTAAATCCCAGATTTTATATATATATATATATATATATATATATATATATATATATATATATATATATATATATATATATATATATATATATATATATATATATATATATATATATATATATATATATATATATATATATATATATATATATATATATATATATATATATATATATATATATATATATATATATATATATATATATATATATATATATATATATATATATATATATATATATATATATATATATATATATATATATATACTTATTTATTACATTATTTAAAACATATAAAAAGCTGCACAAACTCATCCATTACACTATATCATTTTATTTTACTGAAAAAAAGATATAATATAAGTAATTTTCCGCATTTCAGAGTTGAAATTTCTTCGTTTATTATTTTATCCGGTTTGCCGTTAGGGGAGTAGAATTTTATTTAACTTTTCAATTTACCCGTAAAAAATAATATCACAATTTTCCCTCTGCTGTTTGCTTGCTTTCGACATTTTGCGGGAAAAACTGACAAATTAAAATGCCACGGTAAATGTAGCTTTTCGAAAATATGTGTCTAGTACCATGCAAAAAAAAAGTAAAATAAAAAATTGAAATAAAGTAAAAAAAGTAATGATTTTAGTTAACGTCTCCTTTTTGCTGCCAGGGCTAATCGGGACGGGGCCTACTTTGTTTACGCGGAATCCAAACCGCGGTCCTCGGCCATATCATAGTCAATGGCCTACCGACTTGACAAGTGCCTAAATCAACTCTTACTCACGAGATATCCGATCTCGTCCGGCCTTGAACCGGCGCCGCGCCGGCGCGAATGAGCAGTGTGTTTCAATAGATTTTACACTTTTGCCTTTATTGGACAACAGCACGATACAGAGTTTCGAACCGGTCACCCGTCCATCCACTAGTATCGCCTTACGTCGCTTAACTTCGGTGTTCTAATGGGAACTGGTGTTCCGATGTAGCTGGGCCGTTGCCCAAAATTTAACTACAATATAAGAAAAAGTAAATATAAAGAGTGAGTCATAAATAAGTGCGAATATTTTTAGGGGAAGTATATTTCCCATATAGCCCAGATCAAGTCTTTGATTTTTTTCACGAAATTTTTTTTAATTTTTTTTTTTATTTTTTTTGCTATTTTAATTTTTAGTAACAAAACACAATATCTTGATAATATGGCAACATAGGTAGGAGATTAAATCAACAGAGAAGAAAACCCAGGTAAGATCCAGTAGTTCTCAAAATTTAAGCAAAAAATATTTTTTCTACGATCGATCGTGCAAAAAGTAGCTTTTTATACACTATCTACTGTATTAAAAATTACATTTTTTACACTAATGAAAATAATAAGTTACTTTTTGAACTAGGCAAAAAACACCTGACATTATTAATGACGACTTTAACTAAAGAGAAAAAATTTAAAAAATTTTGTAAAAATTTGCCAAATCCTTGAAGAACCAAGTACCTAAACCAGGTACTAAACCAAGTACTAAACCAAGTACCTACCAGCACTGGACACCTCGCAGCAACATTACAGGACAGGAAAGAGATTTAAGGGAAAAAAACGAGACCTCCACGAGCAAAAATGAAAATAATATTCAAAAAACTACTAGAAATGAAATTTGTCCATCAGTTACCTTAGTTAATTGTTCAAAATGCGACATTAAAATTAAAATGAACTCAAAAAAAGTTATTAAAAAAAAGTGTCATTGTTAGTGGTAACATTATTCTGTAAACTACTGTGGAAACTTTTTAATAAACATGTAAATAAGAATTTCAATTCAATTGTAGAAAAAATGTTGTGTGCAACATGTGCAAACAGCATATTTGTTGCACTCAGCTTATGCGTCGTGCAGTATAAAAAGAACATATTTGTCCTTTTTATGCTAATTACACAAATAACTATTTTTTTTTAATTTTGAAAGTGAAATAGCTCGATTATTTTGCACTTATTTGAAAAACGGTAAAGAAAAAAAATATTTCTACCAGCTCTGAAAATATTTACTTATTTGAAACTCACCCTGTATAGTACATGAATAAAATACTTTCTTATACCAAAAGTATACTCTTGTCCCAATACCATATGACTTTCAAATATTATGTCGATGTTCTGACATTTTTGTTCAAGTAAGTAATTTTTCTAACAAAAAAAACGTTTACCTCATTTCGTCGGTGAAATGTGTTAAACTGCTAACTCCATTATTCCTAATTTTAGAGGAGAGAAAAGAAACGGTACAAAAATATGTACAAATGTCCCAAGTATATTCATGCGTTAATATGATAAAGAAATAACAATTACTGTTAAATGGAAGATTTTTTTAAGCTCATACTATTGAAATCTAAGAAAATATTTCGATCAGTGTATAGAGTAAAATAAGGTAATTTAAAATTAGTTAATATTATACGTCTCGTTTTTGCTATCAGGGCTATTCTGGACAAGGCCTACTTTGGTTATGCGGAGTTCGAACCGCAGTTCCTAGCTTCAGATTGACCTACAGACTTAGCCAGTGTCTAGATAAACAGTAAAAAAATGACCTGGTGGTAGAAAAGATATTTAGTGTGGTAAATTATCAGAGTGTTAATATTTACACTCGCGTTAATAAAATTAAACAGAAATATTAACACGCAAACTTTGAAAATCAAATCTACCAAAAAAAAGCGAAATTAGTGTATGGAGTGTAAACTTCACTTCTATTTGGTAAGAATCATATAATCAGTGTAAACGTTACCTTCCAAGAAATGTTTTTTTGCTCTACATACGTCTTAAAAACACCCATACCGTGTTATAGAGACTGCAAAAGTGCAAAACGCAGTTTTAACACTCGGGAGTGTTAAAAAAACCATCATATTGGGTGACGCGCGGCACATCCCCACTGCTTTCGCGTTCCTGCACGCCTATTTGCCTATTTCAAGTTGGTGGTTGTACGGGTTGTTCGTTATGTGTTGTAGTGCCCATGATTTTGGCAAAATGATGTGTAAAATTCAGTTAAACAACAAAAGTAAATACGCCAAAATTGATGAAACATCAGATAATGTGAGATACTCTGAAATAGTCGAGTTAGGTAAGTAAATATCTAAGATTATGCTTAGTAGTTTAGTCCTTTGTAAATTTTAATGGCGGATTTATAGAAATGCGAGACTCGATATCCTACCTACCTACCTATAATATAATTATTTCTTTCCTGGATTTTAATTTAGCGCCTTAAAATTGTTTTAAATTTTTAGGAGATATTTTATAATGACAGCTTAAGAACCCCAAGTGGCTACCTGGCATGGAGGTTTCGAACCGTTGCAAGATCCAATATGGTGCCAAGCTCCAAACGAAAGTTACCACCACAAGTTACATATAATAGTGATGACTCATCAGATGAACCAACCTTAAAAAAAGCCAGAACATTGACAGAACAAGAAGTAGCAGATATAGAATTTTTTTAAAAATGCTTGCTGCAAGACACAGAAAAAGGAAATCATGGAAAAAATGAAAATCCTTTTTAACTGTAGAAAAATGAATGACTTTTCATTTGCCGATTATCCCAGATTTTTGGACACGCCAGTACTTGTATGTCACGTCATTTTAATTTAGTGAACTTTAAAACCTAATTTTTTATAATTTTAGATTGAACAAGATGTCAGCTTGCTATATCCTGCTAATGCCAATAACTTTGTGACGAAGTTTGAAAATAAGGCTGCAAATATCATACAAATATACGAGGCGACAATTTTCTACCTCAAATAAGGTATATATTATATTTTTTATTTTGCGTTTACCTATAAATAGTTCCCTAGAGTAAGGAATATTTTTTGTTTCGTTGCCACCTAACGTAACTATACCTGCCTAAAATAAGGTATATATATATATATATATATATATATATATATATATATATATATATATATATATATATATATATATATATATATATATATATATATATATATATATATATATATATATATATATATATATATATATATATATATATATATATATATATATATATATATATATATATATATATATATATATATATATATATATATATATATATATATATATATATATATATATATATATATATTTATTTTTCCTAGAGTAAGTAATTTTTTGTTTCGTTGTTACCTATATCCACCTCAAATAAGGTATATTATATATTTTATTTTGGCTAAAAAAATCCTTTATGGGTATTTCGCCACTGCACTGCAAGAAAAGCTACAAAATAAAATAGTTATTTTTGGTAAACACTTCTGGCGTTAAACCTAAACGGACACTACTGCTTGTCAGGAGTTATGTTTACAGTTATACAAATTTGCCTAACAAAAAAATGCTTAACGTTTCGGAAAGTTTATCTCTTTCTGTCGTCGGAAGCAAAAAAAATACGAATGAAAAAGAAAAAAACTATTTTAAAAATTAAAAATTTTATTAATAAATTTGTATAACTGTAAACATAACTTCTGACAAGTAGTGTCCGTTTAGGTTTAACGCAGAAGTGTTTACAAAAAATAAGTATTTTATTTTGTAGATTTTCTTGCAGTGCAGTGGCGAAATACCCATAAACGATTTTTTTGGAGAGATGAATCCGCCACATAGGCTTAGACATTTTTTATTTTATTTTATGTTTATCCATAATGTGTAGTTGCCTACAGAGTAAGGAATATTTTTTGTGTCGTTGTCACCTAATGTATATATATAATTAATGTAAATTAAGGTATATTTTTTGTATTATTTATTATATTATATAATAAAAACGTTTTGTATTTTTATTTTTTTTATTTTTTTATCCCACCTTAAATTTTAAATATAGGTTAGTACACAAACTGAAATCAAATTTACACTCTAATAAATCTATTTTACCATACTGGTAAATTATTTTAACACTCCAACTATGTATATTTGACACTAAAAATTGATTATTTACCATTACGCTTGGTGATTTTTACATTTAAAAAGATTTTATCCGTAATCAAAAACGTACTCACAATTGGTAAAATTACACTCTCTTCTTGGCTTTTTTAATTTTAGCTCGGGAAAAAAAAGATATTAAATTGGATTAGTTTAACCCCACCTAAAAGGTTAAATCACACCAATATTTCACCATACTTAGGAACATTTTATTTAAAACTGACAACAAGTTATTTAAAACTTTCGCAAGTTAATGATTAATTAAAATTAATTTTTTTTAAGGGTTGCTATTAGACTTGAATCAAGGCAAATTAATAAAATTGCGTTTACGTCATCAAGGAGTCCAAAATCGACAAAATATTAAGAGACAACTTTTAATCGGCATTAAACTGCTTGCACTACTTCGCTAACAAAACAGAAACAAACCAGTGGCGTACATGTTTATCTTAGAAAAATATTCCAGTGATAATCCATATACACGTCCCTGGTAAACATGTCGACACTTTTTTAAGTTTGAAATATGTCACGTTTGTAGGAACTTTTACCCTAAAAATTTCATTCGAAACGCTAAAAGTACTTGGAAGAAAATTATAATAAATCGAAAAAATATTAAGACTTTAACACTCTGCAGCTACGAAACAAAGCAGTTGATATAAAACGTAAATGTTATTTTTACGTGAGGAATCTCCCCACGAGAGATGGCATATGTTTTATGCAGCTTTCATAAAAACTTCCATCTTCAACGCGATTATTATTATTTGTTGGTGATACACAACTAGTGTCGATATGAAAAATATATGAAAACTTCCGGTTGCAATACTAAAGCTCCAGTCAGAAGATTTATAGAATGTCACGACCCACTGCGTCCTTCTCACGCTTCGCCGCGCATACTTCAGTAAACGTAGATACGATAGCGTAGGATATTATTGTTAGTTTACGCCTCTTGAGAACACTTGAGAATAATTGTCATTCTTAACCTCCCACTCAAAATTTACTCTATTTTACTAAATAAAAATTCCAATGTTATAGTTATTAACGTAATAAGGCCGATAAACAACAAATAACGGCCGGGCTGAAGTTTGTGGTTTGGTTTGTGGTATTTGTTATCGGCCGTGTTGCGTTCTAGATTTTTCGTCATACTGCAGATTTTTTAGAGCAATAAACACTACTATTTAATAACAAATTTTATTGAACAATAACACAAGTAAGGATAAAAAATACATAATGTCTTATACTAAAATTCATTTTTCATGATAATGAACATGGAAATTAAAAGTGCACTTGTTGTTCTTAGAAATCTGTAATCCTTCCCAGGGATTTACAGATTTTATAGAAGAAGATGATGCTACTGAAGAATGGCAAATATTTGTATCCACTAAAGACACATTATTTTTGGAGCTATCATGAAAAAGTTGATTTGTTATTTTCTATTCTTTTGGAAACTGATTTTTTCTATAAGTTTCTGCCACTGTTGAAGACTCCCATCCTCCTAGCTCCTCCTTTAGCGATAGTAAATCACCACCATTTTCGGCGAGCATGGTTGCTGATGATCTACGAAATGAATGCCCTGTATAACGTTCTGGATTCTCCAAGTTCAAAAATTTTGCAATTTTCTGCGGTACGCTCCCCGATGGTATGTATACCGACGATTTGCTTAACACACTTACCTTTCTTGTAACCAATACGAAAAATTTTGGATTGTCAAAAGTTACGAGGACGCAGGTTGATGTATTTTTGTATAAACCATAGGCATCAAACGGAAGGCCCGTTTTTGGAATAAGAAATTTCTATCTTTCTTATTTTAGTATTTCTTAATGAGACAAGAATATTTTTCTCCGAATCTTCGAAATCATCAACTGTGAGTGACCAAAGCTCGCTGCGCCTACAAGCTCCAAGAATCACCAAGCACCAATACAATTTTTTTCGAGTAACCAGGTGTAATCATCGGCATCCAGTAGAAAATTATTTATGTCATTCTCCGACAGAACTTTGGCTTTTTGGTGAATAACCTTCGTTTTTTGCGCCTCAGAAACATGAACAGTTTACCAAATCTATGAACAAATATAATTTAGATGAGTATGATTAAATATCGAAGAATATAATGGCTTTTTACCTTGATATGTCGATGTTTTCATATACTCTCAACGCAAGCTTCAGCATGGATATCTTTGTCCACAGTGATGTAGGAGAATACATTTCAGACATTCTTTTAGCATAAGCCAGCAATACCGCTTCATTTACGCTGTTTATACTTCTATCCTGCCGCCACTTCAAAAAATTGTCATATTCCTGCTGATATCTCTCTCTGGTTATAGTCGGAAGTATAATTTTGAGTAGCCGCAGCCGCTTCCTCCTGTATTTCCAACGGAATTTCTCGCGACATCTCGCTATGGTCTATTTTCCCAATTTTTGAAAAGTCCAACTGACAATAAATAGTCATTGTTGCAGGTGACAGACGTTACGATTACCTTAGAAACTTAACGGCCGCCGGCCGTTATGATAACGTCCGGCGGACGTTATATGCATCTTTTCCATTCTGATTTTGCTTATGTTATAATAATATAACAATATAGTATGACGAAAAATATATATTTTTTTGAAACGTCACAAAAGTATTAATTTTTGCGACGTGATTGACAACATAAAAAAATTATTATTTTCCATAGCAACTGTTAAAATTGCCTTATATCTATCAAAAATATTAGATAAAATAGTACTTTAACCGCAACGGTATTAAATGATACTGTTAAGGTCAAGGTGTATTAGTGGTTGCATAACCGCAACGGTGCATTGAGGAACCTGGCGAATTCGACAGAGAGTAAAAGAAAATTACAGAATTCTTTAGAAAATTCCAGAAACCATCGCCAGGGGGTATATAAGGCCCGCGCTTTGACAGTTGGAGCAATCTGAAGATAGTCTGAAGTCTGAAGTTTGATAATACCGCGAAATACCGTTAGAGTAATAGTAGTTGCATAAATTGTGTTGTAAATAGTATAAGTTGTGTGTACAGAGTGAGACAAATGAATTCGTTAAGTATTTTATCGCGAGTTTAAATAGTGGACCCACGGAATCCGTAACAATTGGTGTCGGAAGTGCGATTCAAGAGGATTTTAAGAAGAAATTAAGTGGATTGGAAGATTTTAGACCGAATTAGAGTATTTTTATGGTTGGTACAAGGGAGCAAGCGAAGAAAATGGAGGAAGTAAGCAAATTATTGGGCAATTTTATGGAGAATATGAGAAGAGGGGGGCAGAAGAACAAGAGAGGCTGCGAAAAGAAAAAGCAGAAGATCAAGAAAGGCTCCGTAAAGAACGAGAAGAAGAACAAGCCCGATTAGAAAGAGAAAAGGAAGAGGAAATATTACGACGTCAACAAGAACAGGACCGGTTTGAGAACATTTTCGAAGATTTAAAAATTTTGGATTGTCTGACAAACAAGAAGAACAGGACCGGCTTGAGAACATTTTCGAAGATTTAAAAATACAACGACAACAAGACAAACAAAAAGAACAGGACCGGCTTGAGAAAATATTAGGAAATTTGGAAATTCGTGTGGAGGAGCGACATCACAGGGAAAGACAAGAAGATCAGGACCGTCTTAAGAGAACTTTGGAAAATCAGGAATTTCGACTACAGAAGAATTTTGAAGACCTGGAAAAACGGCAGGAAAATCACCTTCAAGAAGCCGTAGAAGATCTTGAGGAACGCCTTCAGCAGAAAATGGAAAAATTAGAGATGGACCTACAGAAGACCAAGGCACAAGTAAGAACACCTGGCGTTCATGGAACTGCGAACCTCAAGGCCCCGACCTACGATGGACAAACCACCTGGACGATGTACCACCGCCAGTTTGAAGCAGCGGCTGCTGCCAATGGATGGACTGACCAGGAGAAAGCAGCGGCACTTGTCATCGCGCTGCGTGGCCCTGCCCTGGAACTCCTGCAAAAAAACTATTCCTGCAGCCCAACAGCAGGAATACCAAACTTTGGTCGCTGCACTGAACAGAAGATATGGCGACCAACATCGACGCCAACTTTACCAGGCCCAGATCAAGACACGCCTGCAGAGGTCCGGAGAGAGTCTGTAGGAATTTGAAGCAGACTTACGTCGGCTGGTACACCTAGCGTATCCTGAAGCACCGGAAGGATTTAGGGAGGAACTCGCTGCTCAGTGTTTTATCAGCGGACTGAGGGACAACGAGTTACAGAGGGCGCTGCAAATATTCCGATTTTCTACCAGCAGCGAAGCACTGGTCAGGGCGCTGGAAATTGAAGCTGCTTTTAGCGCCATCCCTAGACCGAAGATAAGATCAGTAACGGTCGAGGAACAGCCCGAAAGCACTCACAGGGGTTTGGAGGAGACGTGTAAGAAAGTCGACAAACTATGTAAGCTACTGATAAATAAGGGAGTCAACAACACCGGAAGATCCCAGGACATAAGGTGCTTTAGATGTGGCAGGAATGGCCACATCAAACGGGATTGCCGCGTCCAAATGCGATTCCGTTTACCATCGAGAGAACATAGGCTCCAGGAAATCAACACTAATGAGCGAGTATTGGCTGAAGAAAACAGAGCCCCAAGGATGTTTTCCGTTAGGAGTCTAGGAAAAACCGCTGACAGTTTGGTGATCAACGGGAAGGTCAATGGTAGAAGAATTCGAATGACTGTGGATACAGGCGCTATGGTATCGTTAGTGCGGACTAACTCAGTGCAAGGATTGAAGATGATGCCTCTTAGAAGAAGAGTGTATTTACGTACAGTTACGGGGGAAATGGCCGTTGTACGGGGAGAGGCTTTCATGGAACTGGAGTTAGGAAATTTGAAGTTTCGGCATAGCGTTTTAGTGGCAGACATTGAAGATGATTTTATCATGGGTATGGATGTGATCAGTTAACATGGTTTTTCGTTCGATCGCCATAGAAACATCCTGAAAATTGGAAATGAGGAATTTGCTGTATCTAAAGAGAAGAGACCAGGAAATATGGAAGCAAGATCAGCGGAAATTGTGATGATACCTGGTGATGCCAAGAAGACTGTGTTCGGGAAAATAGAGAAAACCTCTGGGTGCCGTGTAGGACGGATACAAATTATCGGCAACGAGCCAGATCGACGACGGGCTAACCTGGACAAGAAAATGCAACATCGCGAAAGCACTATCAGAGTAAAGAATTTTAAACTGAGAACTGATGAACAGTGGACGACGATACAATTGAGGAAAGATCAAATGGAAGATCCAGACATTGGAGCAATACTACGGCTCAAGGAAGGTAACGGCGAGAGACCACCGTGGCAGGATATTGCGGATAGAGGGCTCGTTTTTAAAGTTCTCTGGGCTCAGTGGAATTCACTGGTTATTGAGAATGGATTGTTAAAGCGTACGTGGGAAAGTGCGGATGGCAGGACAGTAACAACTCAGTTACTGGTACCAAGGAAGAAAGTTACCCAGGTATTGGAAGAAATTCATGGTGGTAAAACTGGAGCCCATCTTGGGGTAAACAAGACCCTGAGCAAGCTGAGAGACCGTTTTTACTGGGTGGATTATTGCGAAGATGTCAAGAAATGGTGTCAACGTTGTAAGATTTGCGCAGCTAGACAAGGACCAAATACTCGATCTGGGGAAGAAAGGGAACAGGATAACGTTGGACTGTCGTTCGAAAGAATCGTTAGGAAGGAAAGATTACTGGACGTTCATAAGGCCGTTAGAAGTAAGATTGCGCTAGCCAGTGACCGGATGAAAGCTCGTTACGACCTCAGAGCTAATTCTACGGGATTTCAACAGGACGATACAGTATGGTTATATAACCCGCAGCGCAAGAAAGGAAGATCTCCAAAGTTAACTCCAGCATGGGAAGGTCCGTATACAGTCAGCAAGAGGATAAATGATGTTGTGTACCGGATTCAGCGCAGCCCTAGAAGTAAGATGAAAGTAGTTCATCTCGATCGATTGAAGAGATACCAGACAGGAAACCTTGATCGGGACGATCAAATTTGAGAAGGGGGCAATGTCAAGATCAAGGTGTATGACTGCTACATAACCGTAACGTGCATTGAGGAACTTGGCGAATTCGCCAGAAAGTAAAAGAGAATTACAGAATTCTTTAGAAAATTCCAGAAACCATCGCCAGGGGGTATATAAGGCCCGCGCTTTGACAGTTGGAGCAGTCTGAAGATAGTCTGAAGTCTGAAGTTTGATAATACCGCGAAATACCGTTAGAGTAATAGTAGTTGCATAAATTGTGTTGTAAATAGTATAAGTTGTGTGTACAGAGTGAGACAAATAAATTCGTTAAGTATTTTATCGCGAGTTTAAATAGTGGACCCACGGAATCCGTAACAATACTTTAAAAGCGAGGATAGGTTAAAAACTTTATTTCTCCCCGTACGTTTTTTAATTGCTTCCATTTTTGAAAATGTTTGTATTCCTTTTCATAAGTTATTCGGGAATTAAATGGAAGTAGTTTGGATATGGCGTTTGTCGCCTCAGCCTGAATATCTGCTGCTAATTTACTTATTTCGTTTTGAGCCATTTCTGGCTCCAATTCAATCAGCAATCGACACCCGAAAGAGAATTAATGATATATTTATACTAAATATATATTCTAAAGAGACAGCTTTATTTATTTGTCAAATTACATAAAAACCAGCGCCAACCCAGCACAATATTTTTTCTACTCGTAATAAATTCCTTGAAATAAATAATTTATAAACGTAACTCGCTATGGAATAAACTATTATTTTATACACGACGATAAAATTGCATTATCGTCTCCCGAAATTAATTCGCTGGCGATTTCATCGCTCGTGAATTAATATTTTCGGTCGACGATAAAATACCATTTTATCGTCTTGTATAAAAAATAACTATTAACACCTAGGCATTTTTATTCCTAAGCATAAAAGTACGAAAATATACTATTACACTAACATAAAGTGTCAACTTCCAAGCCCGTAACCATAGTTTCCCGATATGTAATTACATAGAAGGTATGACGTTTTATACCGGATGTTTAAAAAAGCATGTGCCATCTCTCGTTCAACAAGATTCCTCACGCAAAAATAAAATTTATTTATTTTGTAGCTACAAAAGGGACTTGAATCTATTCTTTGGACCTTTTTTTCGATTTATTATAATTTCCTACAAAACGCCTGCTTGTAGTAGCTATTCAAATGACATTTTGAATGCGAAAAAGTTACTTTAAATATCAGATAATTTAAGGCTAAAAAGGGTCGATAGATTCACCAGGGACGTGCATATGGGTTATCACTGAAATCATTTTCTAACAAAATATGTGTCCACTGGCTTTTAGTCACCTGTTAGCAAAATTGTGCAGGCCGTTTAATGTCGATTAAAATTTTTATCTTAATATCTTTCGATTTTACGAAAAAAATTTTGTGTGGATTTGAAAAGCTAATATCTCCTACAAAAATATAGCTATTGAGATGAACTAAAAAACAAACTATCGAGGAGAGACGTACGTAGATGACAAAGATTATTTTTAAGTTACTTGCTTTGTTAACATATTCCACAAGGTGTTTCAAATTTTCACCAAAATATCAACATTTTGTTTTCCCTCGTATAATTTACAGATGGAAACATTCATTTTTAATTTAGATGGAGATACTAAAAAGTCAAATAAATTAGCTACAAATTGCTTAAAAAATCATCAAAATCGGCAAACTAGCACAACATACTAGCCTTAGTCATTTCATCTGCGTGGTCTGTATTTCAATGCATGCGATAGAGATAAATATAAACGACCGGTTGATAGAGAGAAAGACAAAATAATAAGCGGCATACAGTGTTGCCGGTTTTTACGTTTGTAGGAAAATGTGTGTAAAAAATAAACTATTTAAGAAACTTTCATGTATACTACTGAAATAAAGATAATATATCTAAGCTAAATATAATCTATTGCAGCTATAGTAAAATGAATAACTAATTGTGAAAAATAACCAAAAAGTTCCACTCTAGATCCAACATCTATTTTTTAATACATTTGATTATCCATCACTGTCTTAAACGTTAAAATCCAGACCACGCAGTTTCAATGACCAGATCGGCATATTAAATTTTAAAATACATCAAAATTTAAGGTGTCCGTTCGTGGTGAGTGTAGATTCTGGTAGCACTTAAATTAATTAGTATTGGTTTACACTATTCATATAATATAATATTGGTTTACACTATTCATAAAACCAGAGTAATTAATATTAATCTTTCCTATTTCTAAAATTAAATTATGTACATACCTTAAAGCAAACCAGCAACGAAAATGGCATAGTCAAAATGACCACCACCCATGACAAGACCGTTAAGATTTTACCGCAGGTCTTGTTCTCTTCAATAACTTGCTCTGCTGTAAAAATAAAATGAAATTAATATCATTATTCAAATTATTAAGTGACGATCACATGTTAAAAAATTGTGAATAAATAATTAATTCAAATAGGCTATTTTCTAGCCTATAAAAATCTGCAGTACATGATCATAGTTTATAAAAATCAATCAAAATTTATCATAAATGAATAAGTGTTATTTAATATTTATTTTAATTTCTTACTGAATTATATCCCAGCTAACAATTTCATGTTCTATAAAAATTTTAAGAATATTTCCAGAGCAAATTTTATAGAGCAATGATTGATCTAAGAACATCTTCAAGACGTTCTTAGAGCACTTATATCATGAAAATGGGTACCGTCTTATAGAAATTTTTAGTTCTAAAGCTTTTCTCTCTAAGGACAGCAACTTATATAATAATTATTGAATAAACGTTCTCATAGGTCTAAAGAATCTTTATAACACAGTTATACCGAGCAACCTCACAAATGTTCTATAGCAGCGCATATTGTTTTATTATTCAAATTTTTATCGCTTGATGTTCTATTTAGAGAACTTTAAAATCTTTTAAATGTAGTTATTAAATACAAAAGGTATCGCATTACAACCTCTGCACATGTCAGAAATAATATGGACACCATAACATTATCAACCTGTATAATAAGAGTTTGCACATCATTGTGAATTATTTAGTTCGAGTCAAGAGAGCAGTAAATTTTAATGCGGAGAAAGTTTTATTGTGGAATATACAGTACATATATGATCATTTTTTGATGCGCTCTCAAATGAATTTTTAAAAGTGACAAATTTATCATCCAATTGTATATAAAATAGTCAGAAAGTAAATATATTCCATATCATTAGCGTCATTTCACCTATTTATATTGTATACCGGGTGCGTCTCAAAAATGGCTCACCCCTATAACTTTTTTATTTTTTTTGAGATAAAACAACGAGATGGTATGTTAGTATATGACATAAATTAGGATTGATTGACGTATTCAATTGTTTTTGGTCACGTCCTGTTTCACCGGAAATGACTACAACTTTTGATTTTTAAATGGTACCCTCGGTATTTTTTTACTTTATTCGATAGAAAATGACACTCTGAATCGAATGACATATCATATGTCAACTTTTGTCATATTCGCTCATAAACAAATTGTATTTTAAATTTTAATCTAGAGTGCCATGGTTATGTTAAAAACACTAATTTTTAATCAAGGAGCCTTGGAAAAATAAATTTGATCGTCTAATGTTTTTAATGTCTTGTTTTGGCCGGTTAAAACATGCCTAAATCGTATTTTTAATCATATCTCATTTTTTTCAAATGGAACGAGGGTGGCTCATTGGGATATTTGTATTTCATGTCAAATTTTCGTTACGAACCGCAAGTTTTAATTTGAAATAAACTATATGCGAAATTGTCAAAAGTTGACATATGATATGTCATTCTATTCAGAGTGTCATTTTCTATCGAATAAAGTAAAAAAATACCAAGGGTGCCATTTAAAAATCAAAAAATTGTAGTCATTTCCGGTGAAACAGGAAGTGACCGAAAACAATTGAATATGTCAATTAATCCTAATTTATGTCATATACTAACATACCAAATCTCGTTGTTATATCTGAAAAAATTAAAAAGTTATAGGGGTGAGCCACTTTTGAGACGCACCCGGTATATTTTTAACTATGATATTTTCTTTCTTTACAATATGGCGACTGCAAAAAAGCTTTTCCTGTACATTCAATATGGCTTCTCGCTAATACGACATTTTGGTAACAAATATAATGATTATAGAGTAAATATGTATCGTAAAAAACTACTATAACACATTTATGTAATTCAGTGTGGTGTCATTCAGCGTTGTCATATTTTACGACATTTCTTGATTCATAAGGTTAACTGAGTGGAGGGTTTTGATTTTATGAAGTTTTTATTCTTATTTTACAAAGAATATATATAATAGGTTGACAATTTTCAATAATCTTATTCTTTCTCTTTTAAAGCGTCTAAATTTATAAAATTCGACTTTGAGTTTTTTACCCTAGGCAGGAAAATGATGGAATGAGTTGCTTAAAAAAATTGCTTGTTTAGAATTTATTGTTGTTTAATAAATTTAGAAGGAAATGTGTACTTCGAAGTAAATGTAATTTTTTACTCTAAACGATGGCAGTGCCAGAGGCCAAATGTCATGTTTAGTTTTAAAGTCTCCATCATCAACTTATATTATTTTAATACGGATCTGGGTTGTCTATTCCATATCTATAATTGCGATATTGTAATGGCAAGAATGATGTCCTTGAGAGGAGAAAAAGTGACAAGAAAGAAATGTCATTCTTAAAGTATTTCGTTAAATGTAATCTGTATTCTGAATTTTTCCAATTTATAAACCGTGTTTAGAATATTAATTTTTGAAAATTTTCTCTAATATAAACCAAGTCTGTATATCTTTTGCCATTTTTGAGATCCCCATATTGACTAAACAAACTCCTCTGCAGCATGAGGTAATATGATATCAATATGGTATCAAAGTGGCAACACTGTAAATCGATTGACGGCCATTTTATATAACACGTTGGTTGGTACTTTTGATGTATTAAAATGATTCAATAACCGATTTTTTATAGAATTGTTGCTTCCGTTACAGTTATCAGAAGTAGCCAAATTATATTCTTGTTTTTTGTATCAACTTCTGTTCTATTGTTTCCTTCATACGATGACATTCATTTCAAACAGACTGTCATCGTATGAAGGAAACAATAGAACAGAAGTTGATACAGAAAACAAGAAACTTTTTCATCCCGAAAATCGTTTCTAGTAATGTTAGTGTTATTTGCGGAAATACTATGGTGTAATAAGTTTTCGTAATTTTTTTGTTTCCCTCCAACTTCTACGCTATTAAAATAAATTACAAAAAATATTAAAATACAGAGTCAAATAACCTCGGGCAAACTTTAACCTCGGTACTAAACACCCTTATAATTTCCTTGGTACATATAACTAACTATTTAGCCATTTTCGTGTTTTTCTCTGCATACTTTATTGATTGAATAATAATATTTGTTTCCCCCCCAATTAACTATTAATAATTGATAACTATTATAACTTGATTCTACTATATGCATTGAATTTATTGAATTTTCAAACTATATTAACTTGTGTGGCAAAACATATGGTAATCGCAAAACAATTTCCGATGCACGTGATCAACTTTGAGTGACAAGCGATGGCGACAGCGCTGCCAGATTGTGATGGATTTATGAGATGAATCTTAATTTAAAAGTGACAAACAATATATTTATTATATAATTTTTAAAGATTTTTACGTTTTATTTTTAATTTAATAACTAATATTTTAGTAATTAATTGATTTATTTGTTTTATAGCTTATTTTACTTATTACATATTGGCAAGAACTATTCCATTATGAAGATTATTCTAAACGTTATTATGGGTTATTTATTTATTTATTGATATACATCTTACAACGCCATAAGTGGTAATAACAAGTAAGAGGGTGCTATTAATTCACAAACTAATAATCACAGAATTTAATAAAAACTAACGTAGAAATAACTTTGAAAGTGGTGTAATGTGCTTATCAATCAAACTTACTTCTCTGACTGCAGTCAAGGGTAATAAAGGATCTTTATTGTCACGTTCGCGTTCAAAATAGTTTATCAGGGAAGCTAAAAGCTCTTTGCTTCGACTGTTTAAATGCTTCGGCATATTTTCAATACATAATTTCAAGAAATGCAATACAAAAACTCGAAAATTTAGTTCTTAAAAGAACTGTCTGTGCTTAAAAGTACAATTTTTAAAAAAGACTATGAAAATAGGCACAAAAATGAGAATTACTCACAAAGATTCAACAACAACACGATATTATACTTGCTGAAAACCGCGCAATGTGACCAACAGAGCGATAATAAATTCGGTTTAAACTAATGTTTTTACAGAATGCAGCTTTTTTTGCAGCTTTAATCCAAATAAAATATCTGTTACAATCATTTACTCTATAAAGTAAAATGAAGAGCTGCTCGGTATCTTAAATTATACAACAAATTTAAACATTTGTGTCAAAATTTCATTTAGTCAAGTTTATAGACTTTAGTGTCAATATCGATATGATTGATGACGTGCATCGGAAAATGTTTTGCGTTTACAATATGTAATTTTTACCACAACTATGGAAATAGAAAATAACGAAAAGAACAATGAAATACTAAATAATGCATATAGAAAATATCCATTTTTTCTCGATATTTGATTTCCATCGCGCGTTACCTTGTTGTCCAATATGACGCTCTCTATAATTATTGAATATTCCAATATCTGTGCACCAGATTCTAGGTGACATTTGCATAGTAACTGATTGAGAACTTGTTGCACGTACTGGAGTAATTGGTGGTGTTATTTACATAAATTACACCACAAATTGAGCATTTCAAGTCTAAATTACTTACTCCATTAAGATCTATGATTAAGATGTTATAGGTATATCAGTTTTGAAGAAGAACGAATAAAATAGGTATAGAGTACAAGCAAATATTTTTTGAAGCAGAATGAAACAAATAGATATAGAGTGTAAGCAAATAAATTGTTGTTTAAAATGATGGCCGACGCCCTAAGTTCAAATAGGCCTACTAATACTGAATTTTAACATTCCTTTATTTAAAACAAATGAAAAAAATAAAGGTAATTTATATATTTATAAAGGTAATAATATAATATTGGTATATATAGGTCGAGTCTTAAATAAGTGCAAATATTTTTAAGGGTGGTATATTTCGACCCCAGAAACATGATTATGAGGTTTCTTTCGCGAAAATTTTTTTTGGAAAATTTAGAATTTTTTTTAGTTTTTAGTTAAAAAATATAATTTGTTAATAATATGGCAACATAGGTTAAATTTACAAGAAAGAAAATCCAGAACAGATCCAGTGGTTCTCAAAATTTTAACAAAAAAATGATTTTTTTTCTTCTTTTCTTCTGTGTTTTTTTGGAAATTTTCAAAGTAAAATATATCGATTATTTTATATTTATTTGAAAAACGGTAAAGAGAAAATATGATTCTTTTGTCGAGCTCTACCAGCCCTGAGAATATTTGCACTTATTTAAGACTTACCCTGTATACAGGGTGCTACAAATTCGAGGTACGAGCATTGGTATCTCGGAAACTGTAATAGATACGAAGATGGTTAAATTGGGGCAAAGTTGCTCCTTGAGATGTTCACCAACATGCTATCAAAGAAGTTTGGTTTGGTTTGGTTTAATTTTACTGATTACTGAGCTTTTTCAGAAAAACGGATTTTTTTGAAAATCAATTATATTTTTTCCTGTCGTTACTTTTTAGAAAATTAAAACACTAATTGCTTATTCTAATAGCCACTTTATTAGGGCTATCTGATAGTATTTTTAGATTTTCAAATTAGCTGATAATTTGTGAGATACAGAGCTCAACTTGATTTTTTAAATACGGACCTGCATTTTTTATTTGAGGTTTTGAAATAACTCGGTCTCCTGAGTATAATAGTATGCCACACTTAATATTTTTTATGTTTCGGACATTTGAACACAATTTATTTAAACTAATTTCAAGTCCGGCTCTGTTTTTTTTCTAATATTAAATCTATTCATCGTTACAATCCTGATAATATTTCAAACTTAACAATGACGTGGGGTAAAACATTAAATACGGAAAATCAAATGCAATAAAATAATAAAAAATGATATAAAATAAATAATATAAATATAATATAAAGAATCAAATCATTTCGCTGGAAGATGGATTGGAAATGGTAGAACAGTATAATATGCCAGGAGGTTCCTGTCCTCCATAAGAATGTTCAATAATATGTTCAAAGAGCTTTAAATAAGATTGAACGAAAAATAAATGTGTGCATTAGGGAGGGTTGTAATCCTTTCGAACATGCAGAGCATTAGAAACTAGTTTGTAGAAGTTGATTTATTTATAATAACTACGATTAATATTATGCATATTATTAGATCGTACACTGAGATTTCAAATTCATCGAAAAATTGAAAAAAGTTAAAAATAATATCTTTAAATTGCTAACCTGGATATTATTTATTTGAATCTTTCAATTTTATACAAATACTATCAGATAGCCGTAATAAAGTGGCTATGAGAATGTGCATTTAGTTTTTTAATTTTCTAAAAAGTAACGACAGGAAAAAATAAAATTGATTTTCAAAAAAATCCGGTTTTCCCAAAAAAACTCAGCAATTCTTGAAATTTTTGAAACTTTTTTGATGGCATCTTGGTGAACATCCCAAGGAGCAACTTTGCACCAATTTAACTATCTTCGTATCTATTACGGTTTCCGAGATACCAATGCTCGTAACTCAAATTTGTAGCACCCGAAAAAAAACGAGAATTACTCACAAAGATTCAATAACAACACGATATTTATACAATGTATACACACCAGAATTCAAAATATTTGAAAATTTACATTTTCTTGGTACACTTTTCCTGTTTCACCGGAAATGACTACAACTTTTGATTTTTAAATGGCACACTCGGTATTTTATTCGATAGAAAATGGCACTCTGTCATGATATCATATTTATGTCAAATTTTGACATCTTCACTTAGAACAAAAACACTCTGAATCGAATGATATATCATATGTCAACTTTGGACATATTCGCCCAAAAAGAAATTGTATTTTAAATTTTAATCTAGAGTGCCATGGTTATGTTAAAAACACTAATTTTTAATCAAGGAGCCTTGGAAAAATAAATTTGATCGTCTAGTGTTTTTAATGTCTTGTTTTGGCCGGTTAAAAGATGCCTAAATCGTATTTTTAATCATATCTCAATTTTTTTAAATGGAACGAGGGTGGCTCATTGGCATATTTGGAAGAAGCATTTTTTTACGAATAATTTCATATCACACACTTTGTATTTCGAGTAAAATTGTCGTTATGAATCGCTTGATGCAATTTCAAATAAACCATATTCGAAAATGTCAAAAGTTGACATATGATACGTCATTCTATTCGGAGTGTCATTTTCTATCGAATAAAATAATAAAATACCGAGAGTGTAATTTAAAAATCAAAAGTTTTAGTCATTTCCGGTGAAACAGGAGGTAACCGAAAACAATTGAATACGTCAATCATCCTAATTATTGTCATATACTAACATATCAAATGTCGATTTTTTATCTGAAAAATAAAAAAGTTATAGGGGTGAGAAACTTTTGAGAAGCACCAGGCATATACCTACGAGTGTTTATATTCAAACACAGCTATTTTATTCATAAATTTAAATCGAATGGCTACATATAAATATAAAAAGCTTGGAATATAAAAGAGTAACCTTCCCTATGCCCTCAATACACCTGCTACATCCCTAAGTTTTACCTAAGCCATATTTCCAAGGAAAAACAAAAGTATAAGCTGAAAGACCGAACAGCGTACACGGGCTGTTAGAATATTAATTCAACATTGTGTTTTATGTGCCTTTTATGCCCGAAGCTGTCGTAAATTTATTTTTCAAAGTGGGCTGAGATATATGCTTCGGTTGTTAGCAAACCCTGCAACTTGCTAATAAAATCAGATTTAAGAGAAATTCGTCTCCTTTTTGCTGCCAGGGCTAATCTGGACAGGGCCTACTTTGTTTACGCGGAATGCGAACCGCGGTCCTCGGCCATATCATGGTCAATGGCCTACTGACTTAGGAAGTGTCTAAATCAACTCTTACTCACGAGATATCCGATCTCATCCGGCCTCGAACCGGCGTGAATGAGCAGTGTGTATCAATAGATTTTACACTTTTCCCTTGGACAATAGCACGATACAGAGTTTCGAACCGGTCACCCGTCCATCCACCAGTATCGCCTTACGTCGCTTAACCGAATCGGTGTGCTAATGGGAACCATAGCTAGCTAATTCCGTTCTTGTGGGAACCGTAATACTAATTCAACGTAGCTAAGCCGTTACCTTTATCTGGTACAGCAATCACAGTTTCATATTACGAACTATTGCGTCCCATCGCTATCAATGTACTATTATTTTAATACTGACCTGTTAATTTTCGAAAGTTACAACTGTTGCGAAGATTTATTTCCTAAATAACAGTTCTAAAATACATTAAAATGTAAAATTTGATTTTTTATTTGGGAGACTTTGTATATTTTTAATTCACTGAAAAGAACTAAAAATTTCCTTTCCGAAAATATAGCATAGGTACTTTATATTTTGCTTGCTTGCCCTTCGAGATATAGAGTTTTTGAAAACTCGCCCACAATGAGTAAGTAGGCTTTGAACGGCGCCGGCTGTAATGCAAAAAATATCTAGCTGTGAGTAGCAATTAAAATGAAAATAATATTTGCAATGAGAGGTGCAGAATTTTATAGCAATTTAAATTATATTTAACAACATCAACACATTTAAACTATATCTAATAAACCATAAAAAATAATAGCAAACCAAGACATGAGATTTTGTTATAGGTGTTCGACATGTCGACCGTTTTCTGTTATGGACAGACGGGACCGTTTTTGAACATTTCTCGCGGAATTCAGTAACACAGTTAGGGTGAAAGATATCCCTCGCATCACCGCTTAGTACTTCTAATTTTGTCTAGATTATAGGCAATTTAAAAAAAAAAAACTTTATACTTCCGCAAACATAAAATCTATAGGCATTGTAAAGTCCGGCGGCCTCAATGGCCAACAGCAGTTAGCTACTCAATTATTCTCGAAATTGGCAGCAAAATTTGCTGATATTTTCAGCGTTCTGAGGCGGTGCCTATTTTGCTGGAAAGATATGTTTTCGAGTTCCATTAGGGTACAGATCATCAATAAGGGGTTCTAAGCCAACTAGTTAAAAGTGACAAATTCCAAGGGATTATTTTAAGTTCTTTTCAGTTAATTAAAAATATACAGGATGTCCCAAATAAAAAATCAATTTCTCTGTTGATAACTCTTAAATAGTTATTTTTAAAAAAATATATACTTAAACCATTAAATTCTACGTAAAAAAGTGCTTTAAAAATGTTTTCATAAAAATTGCAAAATTTTCTGTAGCAAAAAAGTTTGATAAAAATGCACGTTTTTGAAAAACAACCCGTAGCTACGAAACGGTAAAAGATATCGATGTGCGGTTTTCACCATCATATTTTTGATAAAAATTGAGCTCCAGACACCGATGTTAGTTTTCATCTATCTTCTATAGAAAAGGGCGCCTCCCTTTAATAGCGTCCAATTTGACCCACCTTGTACAGAGTGTTTTAAAACTGAATGTCTTGGATTTAAAGAAATATGTTTATTTTTAAAGAAACGTGTATTCTCACTGTAGTTATACGACATCCTGCATAGAAATAAAATCTTGGATTACTTACTGTACCTCCTAGAAAACTACTAGATTACAAAAATAAATCAAGCTATTTAAAAAAATATTATTTATTTACAACCATATATGTACTAACTTTTAAAAAATTTGAAAGTGTCAAATTATCTACATTTCTTCCCTCTTCTATTTCCCTCACCCCATTTCCCTCATCCATTTCCCTCACTCGGTTTTTCTTATTTCTCGCCTCATTTAATTAAGCAAAATATTCTTGTAATATCTTTATTAAATACTTATCTAACATCAACAAAAATAAACAAGAAGATTAACAATAATAATTGAAGATTTTAATACATTTATTTGTTGAAGGTAAAAATGCTAGGCTTCTTTTACTTAAAACCTACATTCTGGCGTTTTAAAAACGCGACGAGTTTGTGATATTTTGTAATGTCAGTCTTTTCCCTTAATTCTAGCATTGTCCGTATCATTCTGTACGTAGCCCAAAGAGTAGATGGCTTTTTCTGCCTTGCCATGTCGCTAAAATGTGCCATCAAGACTGTCTCCGAAGCAATATTCTTAGCATTTCTTTCGGCACACCCTTAGTCGTATACTTTCAATGCTATTTCATATCGCCCCCTACTTTTCTCTGGAAGTAAACTGGCTTCTGCTCTCTTTTCAGCTTTTGTAAGTTCTGGTGGAGCACCAATATTAAAGTAGTCTTCATAATCAGAACTTTCCGACAACATTCTGGCTTTCTATGTTATATAAATTCGAAAAAGCGAACAAGAAGTTTAAAACTGTCACTTAGTTGTTTGTTTTGCTGTTGAAGTTTTGCGCCATAACAACCACTGGTACCGGTAACTATACATATGGAAATGCCAAAACAGAAAACGACAAATTTTCGCATATTTATTTATTTTTTCAAAATAAAATACTATCCCTATTTTTTAATTAATGATGTTGTTGTAAACAAAATAGTATACAAACATCGGAGGAAAGTTTTCATTACTGTCTCGAGATGAATAATATCAATCTCTCGACAGTAGTGAAACACTTCCCTCCTCGCTATAATATTTTTTATACAGCCTCAAAAACATCCATATTATTTTCAGAGGAGCTCTTAGCAATATTTACATTGTGTGTTTTAAAACCTGGTGAAATGGATAGAAAACGGAGCATTTTTAAAACCCATCTGACGCTGTTAATTTCCCAATTTCCCTCTAACAAACATAATAACTCTGTCAGGTATTCGTTGGCCGCAATTTAGCGCCAAATATTTACTTGTCCAACGCAGGCACGCCAACCACCGGCCGCATACCTCTCGCACCTTGAAAAATAAATTTACGACGGGACACAAAAGGCACATAAAACACAATGTTGGATAAATATTTTAACGCGTCATCTCGCCTGTTTGGGTCTCTCGCGTTTTGCTTTGCTTATTTCATAAGTTTGCTGTTTTTTTATAGAAATATGGTTAAAGAACAGAAAAACCAGGAACGATAATAATTTTGGTTGCTTTGAACCTGACAGTGAAACAGGTATAGGCTTAATTTGCTGAATTAATGAATTCAGATGCATTCTATAAGTCCCTTTGAGAATTATAGCAAGTCTGACAAAACTTAGTACGAAAAATCTTTTAAAGGGTTTAGTTATTCGTCTAATGAAATTTGTTCCCAACTAATTCGGAGCTGCTTTGAGCGTATGGAAATCAGCAAAAACCTTTCTTGCTTAATTGTCTGAATCAGTTAAAGCTGGAGACGTCGAAAGTTGTGATGCGGGTTTGAGAAATAAGTAAGTCATCAAGAAACTAAATACCTAGAAGTTTTAACGATCTATCGGTATTTCTAGTCATTTAGATCGTTGATTAAGAAAATTTTCGAATTGATTGGAACAAAGCTGTTTCAACAGTAACCTAGTTACAGTTATTTTTACAAGTTTCTAAATGGCTATTTGTTGTAAGATAAAAATAAATGAAAAAAGAACAGAGCAGGCTAAATCGGACGACAAACAGCGCATTGCTGTGAAAAGTTGAAAATTGCTGTGCAGTGAAAAATGCATTGTTGAGAATTGTAGATATTATGGAATCATAATATGGCATAGAATTTTGAACACCCTATATGGTTTAATATTGCGATAATTTATAGCAAAGTATACAGACCAACTACAGTAAATAACTAGTATAATTTTGATTTCAGAATATTTCTTGTGTATATTTATTTTTTTTAATGCTAAAAACACATTTTTTTAAATTTATTTATTAATATTTTTGAAACTATCAAAACATCTTTAATAATATCTCAGGGTTATGTATAGTGGTCAGAAAGGAAGCCAAAAATGCAATAATATACAGGGTGTATGATTTTAAAAAATCATCTCGATCCGCTCACACTTTTTAAGCCACCCTGTAGAAGTAAAGATATTTTCCTGAAATACATCCTAACACATACTTTAGATTGGGTCTTATACAAAATTCGTAAGTTTTTTATTACAGGAGCTACAGATGTCCGACGCACTATTGCTGAACCTGTATAAAGTAGCTCCTACTACTGTGTGAATCGTGTCAGCCCCTATTTGCTGTAACTTTTTCATAGATCTTATAACATCAGGCATAGAATAAAAAATAGCTTTAATTTGATATACAAGGTGTCCCAGGCTGAGCGTGCATTAAAAATTTCTAGAGAACTACAATATAAGTACCGCCATTTTTTATTATATATTTATAATAATAGCTCCCGTATATAGCGTTTAACGCCTTGGGAGTAGGAAGGTACAGCTTGCCATACTAGAGCCGTTCGGTATACAAGGAAGGTAATGTGGCTCACTACGCTGCAACCGCCTATTATTACCTCAGGATTGTGAATCTCAAGTACTCATTTAAGGCTGAGTCGACCTAGGTACCCAAACTATACGGCTGATGAAATGCCGATGCAAACGATGCAGAATAGCAAAAAACGAATGGCTTAAATGTGAATGTTCAGAATTAGAACAGCTGCAAAACCAACATGACAATTTTAATCTGCATAAAAAGCTGAAGGAGACTGCTGGCATATATAAAAAAAATGAGATCAACTGTGACAGTCAATAATAACAACCAGATTGTCCTCGAAAGCATAGAAAAGAACAATGTTTAGGAAAAGTATATAGAAGAACTTTTTGACGATGAAAGACCCTCAGCTGATATCAATAACCCATCGATCACTAAAGATGAGATTGAAAAAGCCATACTTAATTCGAAAAATAACAAAGCGGCTGGGCCAGATGAAATTCCTGCAGAAATACTTAAGCTGCTAGATGAAAGAGGCATTACAGCATTACATAAAGTATTCAATATTATATATGAGACAGGTCACTACCCCAAACAGTGGTTGCGTTCTACTTTTATACTAATAGCCTAAGATGACCAATGCCAGAAAGTGTGAAGATCACAGACTTATCAGCCTGATGAGCCATACCCTAAAAATATTTCTGAAAATAATATACCAGAGAATTTACAAAAGATGTGAAAGGGACATAAGCGATTCGCAAATGGGGTTCAGACAAGGGTTAAAGGTACCAGGGAAGCGATAGTTGCAACACAGGTGCTTGTCCAGAACTGCTACGATCAGAGAAAGGATGTGTGCCTGTGTTTCATAGACTACGAAAAGGCATTCGATCGCGTACAGCACCACAAATTAATACAGCTCCTGAAAAGACTTGATATAGATCATAAAGACATCCAATGCATTGAGAAGTTATACTGGAACCAAACAGCACAAATAAAATTGTCCAATACCATGTCCAATCCCATACAAGTTAGAAGGGGGTGCGACAGGGTTGCGTGCTGTCTCCACTCCTATTTAATTTATACTCAGAAGCTATTTTCCAAGAGGCTCTGGAGGACGTGGAAATGGGGGTCAAAGTTAATGGTGTGTGGATTAATAATATCCGCTATGCCGACGATACGGTCTTAATTGCAGACAATATATACGACCTACAACAACTGGTCAATAAGGTAGGAGAACAGAGCAAAGCAATGAGTTTAAACATCAACATCAAGAAAACCAAATGTATGATTATATCCAGAAACCCAAATGTGTTTATAAACTCCATCCTAACATTTAACTCAAGGCCCATAGAAAGAGTAGATAAATTTAAATACTTGGGCATCTGGCTCTCCGAAGATTGGACATCAGACAAAGAAATTAAATGTCGCATCGAACAAGCTCGACAGGCATTCTTGAGGTTTCGAAAAGTACTTGTCTGTTCTGATTTTGACCTTAGCCTTAGATTAAGATTCGTAAAGTGTTATGTTTGGTCGGGGCTCCTTTATGGTATGGAAGTTTGGACATTGAAAGCAGCTACCATCAACAAATTGGAGGCTTTTGAGATGTGGCTATATCGTAGAATCCTGAAGATACCTTGGACGGCTAGATTGGCAAATAAGGAAGTTCTCAGACGCGTTGACAAAGAGCGTGAATTATTTGAATTGATTAAAACGAAAAAGACCGCGTCCTGGGGCACATAATGCGAAACCCCAAATATCAATTCTTGCATTTGTTGATAGAAGGCAAGATCGAAGGCCGGAGGGATATCGGAAGGAAGAAAATGTCTTGGCTGAGGAATATTAGACAGTGGACAGGGCTACTCGAAGTCGTTAATACACACCGCCCGGAACAGAGAATGGAAAATGTTATCGCAAACATCCATTAATGGATCTGCACTAGAAGAAGAAGACGAAGAAATGCCGGCATCCTACAGCCAGAATCAACCAAACCAACTAAAAACCAGACTAATCGAATCCACAACTTTTGAATTTGTAGACAAGAGCTGTACCTCTACGCCACCGAGCACCCTTTTGATACAACTTTTAATATATATGTAAATTCTCTATAAAAGTTTATGAATTTTTATATCAAACACTCTATAGGTAACTAACATTAACTTTTTTGAGAAAAAAAAAAATATTTAAAAATTTTTGAGGAAAAAAACTGCCTGTCGAAAAAGATGTGTACAGTCTAAACTCCAAATTTAGTGATTACTACAGCCACTCTGACATAAAGAGAAGACATGTAGCTATCTATTTCAAAAATTAAATTATTCGAATGTCATATAATATTAACCGTGGCCATCAATTAATTGAGCGATTAAAAAATTATCGTAAATCGTTTTTGAAATGGAAAGTCCCTTTTTTTATTTTACCAGTGGAAAGGTTTTTTAATTCATTACTTTTTGATTATATATGTTCCTATACCTCAAATAAATCGTTTTTAAGTTATTTAAGAATTTATAAATGTATAAATGATCAGTGAACGTTATGAACGAAATGTAATGTCGTCTACAAAACCAATTATTATTATTATTATTAATTAAAAATATCACATTTTAATTGGTACTCTGTAAAAAATGTATTCCCTTATTCATAAATATACGTAAAAATTAGATTTTGATTAACAATATGATTAACAACATTAGTAGGTCAGAGCTGAGAGTTAGGTAAGAATTAAGAGTTGTACGAAAATCGTAAAAACAAAAACAGTTGTCAATTTTGATATTTCCTGCTTTCATATTGGTGAAGATCTAAAAATGGAAAGCTTCTTAGTCTGCAGATAAAACAGAAACATACAGAACCACGTGTAAATTCTGTATAAAGAAATATCCAGAAAATGTCATTATGAAAAACGAAAAAAAAAATTTACATATTCATCATTAAAATTAAATACCAGAATATAAAATAAATTATCTTGAGTTTTTGATGAATCTTTTTTTTTATTTCTCAGCGCAAAGGAAGAATGCAATTAATAAAAACAGAAACATTATTTAGCTTACGGCTGGAAAATGTCACGAAGTCAAGAAAAAAGTATTATATTTCCTTTATAAAATCTAATATCCGAGCTGAGACTTGGAATTATTATCTTTTTGAATATGAAACAAACGAGAAAGAAAAAACAGAAATAAAATGTTAAGCACCGTCTGGAATTTAAATGTTTTTATCGAAAAATAACAAGTGGGCGATATACGTATTATTATGAAAAATATCGCCCACGTGTAGAATGTAGAATGTTTAGGAGGGGGGTTAATCACCGCGACCTTACAGAACTATTGTGAGTCTCCCTTTCTTGAGTTATAACTCATCACAGTCTCAGGGCTTTGACAAAAACCAGTATCTGAGGCGGCTCCACATAGGCTAGTTCTCCATCTTCGATATCAGCCGTACCAAAGTTTATGGCACGAACGGTTGTCGTCTCGGCGCACTCAGTGATGAGATGTTCTGGTGTTTCCCCAATTGTTCCACAGAAATTGCATTCGCCATTGTTTCTCAGCTTCAATCTACTGAGATGTTCGTTGAGGTGTGAGTGTCCTATTAAAAACCCCGTGGCGATCCAAAGATTGTTTTTACTTAAATCAAGAAAAATACTTGATTTTTCGCAGTAGTAAGTTCTGAAGAACTTTTTCGAGTGTCTTATGACTTACTACTATGTGTCAGCACGTTTACTGAGCTGAAATGCGGTAGCGAATCTAAATAGCATAGCGGGCTTATAGATTTTTAAACCATACTAAAATTGTGTGCTGAAATCGAGGAGGGTTTCAGAAGCCTTTAAACTCGTAATAGCACTTGAAAACCTTCATTATTGAGTGAAAGTAAAATTTTACTTTTCGTTATCGTTTTTTGTGACCATCATCAGTGTCCGTACATATAGCTAATAGTTAATTTTAAGTATTTCTGTAATGAAAACTTAAACTTTGCTATAATACCCTTTCAGAATCCTAGTAGCATTGAATATCAGAACTTCTCGAATTGTACTTACTTACCTATTTGAAAAATCAAAATTGTAGTTTTCAGATGAAACTAAAATAACCGTGGATCATCCATTCTGAACCACTTGTATACAAGATGCTGTTTTATTGCATAAATGAAAAAATAACAGAAAATAATACGTTTATTCTAATAATATATATGATGCTCCTAAATATCATAATACATATAAATATGCAAACTTTCGAGATGCAGGGTGATGAAGTTTTCAATAATAAAACATTTTTTTATTAATTTCTGTAATACCATTTTAAGAAGTCTGTGTATCAAGAATACCACTTTTTTTCCACCAGTGGCGCTTGTAATGATTTTGTCATGCCTATTTTAGCAGCCATTGTTAGGTACGCCACCGATTAAAATAACAATTATTTTTGAAATCCCAAATAACAATTATTTTTGAAATCCCAAATCATTTCTAAGTAAAGTTGTTTACCTTTTCTCAAGACTGCTTTAGACTAACAATGTATAAATATTTTTTTTTGGGAAACCAATTATTACAAATCGGCTCTGGGACTTTTTCATTTCTTTAATTTATTATTTTTGTTTTTGATTTTTCCCGCGCATGATTTCCAACTAAAAAAAAGTTTTTACACTGTTCCACAAACACAAACAACAAAATATTAAACTTTTAGGTACACGAAATACTCAGAAGAAAACAAACTAGGTACCAAAGTACCTTATAGTATGATGCAATTGGAAGAACTGGATAACGTGTAAATTGTTGCTATGCCGAAAAAGATATTTTTGTGTTGTTGTGCGGTATGGTTTCCAAATGATTTGTAATGGAAACCATCCCAGGTTACAACACGCGTAGTAATTATAGGGTAGACACGCGCCTGCTAGTTTATGAATCCCTACGTGAGTTCTGTGCTGACGCGAGGTAGTGTTTTTTACAGTATTTTTAACTATTATGATAAATAAATTCTATGTAATTCCTCCTGCAATTTAACATGTTGGAGTGTTACGGCGTAGTATGAATTCATAAAACGCGTCTTAGACCATTGGAGGATTCCAATTCCAGGTTACGGATGGAGTCTTTCAAGTTCTTGTCTTCCTCTTTAAGTTGGTGTCCACTGGAAAAGTAGAACCGTTCTGATCCAGTTAGTGGAGTGTCCGCTCCTTTTCTAGTTAGATTGTTTGCTTTTTCATTGCCTTCTATCCCTTGGTGAGCGGGCACCCAGGGTAGGAGGACTTTATTTTCTTTGCCTAATTTGTTCACCTTCTCTAGGCATTATTTGAACAACTTCGAGTTGATGGTTACTGAGTTGATCGCGTTTAGTGATGATTGACTATCGCATAGGATAGCTGTTTCTTATTTTCGATAGTTAATATCGAAAACTAAGATAAATTGTACGGATCTTTCGATAGTGTAGATTCCTGCTTAAAGGATCCTGGGGTAGGTGCCCATTAGTTCGAAATAGTTTAGTTTTAGCTTTCGGCCAAAATACTCCCCTCCCTGTCCCTACTTTGGTTTTGGACCACGTGTAAGTTATGTTATATATGAAGCATCAAGTTGCAAAACCCGCCTTATCCCACAAACGTTCTTTCCAGATAATAAGCAAAAACTATTTTAGCAAATGTTTGAAGCGTAAATTTACAAAAAAAGAAACGTGTCCATTGAGTGGAATCATTGTTTTGTATCTCGTTTTTCTAGAAATAAAAGTTAATATTTAATTTTTAAACAGAAAAAACAAAAAAATAATTCTGACAAGGCGTGTCTTGTTGCAGTACGATGCATATTGGCTACGAAATGAAGAACGCTGTCATTTTATATGTAAATTTCTATGGGAAATGTCATCGATCGTCATTTCCTAGCCAACTGGACGTCATTTTTTTTTTTCGATCATACGGTATTTGCCTAAAATCCTAACTTGATTTATAAAATATACTATTTTATTAAAATTAAGTAAGGATTTGAAAAGACGTCAATAGTAATATTGTACTTGTGTAAAAAGCTTATGAAACAATGCGGGATTTGTAATAATAATGACAATAAAAAGCAAATATAAGTGGATAAGACGGATTTTGCTGCAGTAACGTAATTTTTAGTGAAGTTTATTAGGAATAGACGACTACTGCAGTTTTATGTTTATTTAGATTTCAGGGTCCACTATTAATATATGTCATTAAGCCATTTTTTTAATGGATAAGGGGAGTTTTGCAACTTGACGCCAACGCGCAACGCCTTATATCGACATTACTTAGGATAGTCCCCACATAGTTACTATTATTGGTAACTCGAAGAAATTTCTCAGTACTTACGACCGAGAAAAATCAAAGATTCTCTTTGATTTAGGTAAGAACAAACTTGGAAGTGTCATGGGATTTGTAACTGAACAATATATCCTCAATGAGCACCTCAGTAGATTGAAGCTAAGAAACAACAGCGAATGCAGATTATGTGAGGAAAATGGAGAAACAAGCCGTCCTCTTTTCCTTTTTCCAGGAGATGACCAGCTCTAGATACTATAGGGCCATCTTTGGTGCTCCATGCGCAGCAGGTGTCCAAACCACTTAAGGCTCCTCTATTCGACTATATCCACTATTGTCTGTGTGGTATCCATTCTGACTCTGATTTCCTCGTTCCTAATTCTGTTCAGTCTGGATACTCTCGCACTGCGTCTCAAATAGTCCATTTCGAGTGCATTCAAAGCCCGTTTTTGTGCAATTTTTAACATCCAAACTTCACACCCATATGTTACTAACCTACAGACTCCACTAGAGCTCTTCCAATATGTATTTTTGAGTTCGGTCTTATATTTTTGTCCCACCAGATGCCATTTAGTGCTCGTGTAATATTCCACCCTTGTTCTATACCCTGAAAGATATTTCTATTGTATCCAGTCCATTTCTGGTTACACGCGCCCCCAAATATTTAAGCCATTCAACCTGTCTAAACTTTGAGTAGTCGGTAATAAAAATATCAAATTCATCATCTGAATTGGTCACCATAGAGAACTAACCTACTATGTAAAACCGTCTCAGATACTGGCTTCTGTCATAGAATGTGTCATGAGTTTCATCTCAAGAATGCTGAATCTACAGGGTGAGTCTTAAATAAGTGCAAATATTTTCAGGGCTGGTAGATCTCCATAAAAAAAACATATTTTCTTTTTTTTACCATTTTTCAGACAAGCCCAAAATAACCTAGTTATTTAAGTTTGAAAATTTAAAAAAAAAATGTTTTTTTTTAAATTTGGGAGCCACCAGATTTTTTCTCTATTTGCATCCCTTTTATTGCCATAACCATAGAGTAAATCCGTAACTATGGTAATAACAGAGATTAAGAAATTATACCGTGAGAAAATTTGCGGTGAACAGGCAGTTCTAAAAAGTTTTCGAGAAATATACAGTGAAATTTAAAAGAAAATGCACGATTTTCAACGTCTTTTGTTAGCGAAAAAAACCTCATGACGTGTTCCTGGGGTCGAAATATACCACCGCTGAAAATATTTGCACTTATTTAAGACTCACCCCGTATTATAGAGGTGTGTATTCTGTGAACGAACTAGTTCCAATGAACTATTCCGACCCCGAAACGAAAGGAACTAGTTCCCGGATCCTTAAAAGACTAGTTCCTCTGGACCTATTTCGAGGACCGAGATATAATAATATGCGACAGGGACGAATTGGCCAGCGCGATCTTAGCCCGATCCTAGGCGTTATCGGTCCCGGACCGAAAGAAACTAGAGGAATTATGTTTTGACAGCAGTATTATTATAATAATTATTTTCAAAGCATTTTTCGTATTTTTCCAGCAATTACAAACTGTTATTTGTTCAAAACTACACTGAAAGTTAAAATAAATAACAAACAAATAAAATAACATAACAATAAAATGACCAGAATAAAAAAAACAGAAGAATTTGAATTGTTTGTTTATTGATTTTTGTTTCGATATTTATTAAAACTAAAGCAAACAGTACATATATACGTGAAAGACAAATACTGAAATCCTAATGAGTTAAAAATGCAGGCATTTTATGCATGAGCTTTATATATTATTTTCGTCCTCTTCTCTGTGCTAGTTTATCTTTAAAATACACAATTTATGTTTTTAAATTGTTTCATTAGTTTTAGAAGATTTTGCATTCTTTTATTGGAATCTTCTGCAATACAACATTTTCCAATCTATTTTTAAAAATAACTTAATACCTATCAGATTTAAAGACAGTATCTAATTTTTGGGTCAAAACCGTGTCGTGTCACAATAAAAAGAACAGAAATATAATACCGCGAATATCGACGAAAATAACCTTAAAATATTTAGGTTTAACATTAACAAAACAAAAAATGTTTATATTTTAGTTCTACATCTAAAAGAAAAATAATATACAGGGTGTTACATTTCAAAAATGAGACAAACCATTTTAAATAAACTCACCGCCAAGAAAAACGGGCAACTTAAAATATTAGCCACCCATACATTAACATATAAGTTGGACCGATTTGATCCGTCCGAATTGTGTCGGCGAACTAGGCTCGGCACATACCAAAACTCTCGTAATTTTTGAGCTGGAATTTGGCTCCCCGACTTTATAGCCCGATTAGATTTGCCTGATTAAATCGTGTTGTTAATGGGACAAAATTCGACGTTTTATAACAGATTTGATCTGGCTCGCGATCTTTCGGAAGTCCTGAAAGATTTAACCAGTGGTCTTAGATTTACTCGGCATATTTGTACTCAGTGAATTGTAAAAATAAATAACAATCGTAGCAGACGCGCTATAGATTGTGCCATGGCGTATGTATTTATCGCCAATAAACAAAAAGTAAAAAAACGAAGCAAGCGGGTAAAAAAATGGATTTCTCGTAGAGATGAACTAGGGCATATGCTAAGTACTAAGTTCGAAGACTTGATACGCGTCGCAAAACAGAGCCAAATATAATCTGACGGGTTTAAACCTGTGATTTCGTCTGTGGGCGATAGTGCGCGGCCCGATTTGGCTCGGTCGCCACATACACACGAAGTTTTATCCGCGTATTTGGCTCGTGCCATATCAATTGGTTAAGTTATCCGCTGGTGTATGGGGGGCTATTGATGTATTTTAAAGATTAATATATTTTGTTCTAGTGGGCCGATTTTAATGATTTTTTAAACAATTTGTAGCTAAATTATTTGTCAGTTAAGTATCTCCTTCTAAATTAAAAATGATACTTTCTTTTCTGTCAATTATACGAGGGAAAACAAAATATTGATATTTTGGTGAAAGTTTCAAACACCCGGTTGAATATGTTAACAATGTAAAGAATTTAAAAATAATTTTATCATCTAGGTACAGTACGTTTGTCCGTTCTGTAGCTACGGGGTATCCGTGAGAGGGGAAACGATATTCTCTCGATGTTTTTCGTAAAAAATTAAACGACGCATCCCATCAATAAAAATTCGACAGATTTGCAAGTAGCCAATAAAATAAGTGGGCGGAGCGATTTGCGGTGACGTACTCGTCAAGTCGACGTATAAAATATATTGCTGTTTATTTAAATGTTTTTTGTGCGCATTCCTTTTATAGACACAAATCCAGCAGACGTACTTTACGTCTTTTCCCGATAGTTTATTTGTTGATTCATCTTAATAGCTTTATTTTTGTGGAGATTTTCGTTTTTGAATCGCTACTGTAACGATTTACAGCAATTTTAGCCTTAATTTTGGGTCCTCATCAACACATAAAATAGTGTATATTGTTTTTTTAATGTCACTGTCATTGAAAAGTCATATTATTATTAGTTCATTGGGGATCAAAAAAGGGACCTGCTTGGAAAAAAGTCAGGAAGTTTTGAAACTTTGCAGGTTTATAGGTTAACTAAAATCCATAAAATGCACATAGACTTGCCGCCGGCGCCGCCTTCTTGCCAAGATGGCGCCCACAATCGGTATTTTGTGAATATCTCGAAAACTATGCGTTTTTCGCGAATAATTGGAGAGAGCAAAATTAAAGAGAATAGAATTTCCTATAAAAAAGGTTTTATGAAAATTTTCGCTAAAGTCAACCGTTTAGGCACAAAATCACTGGAAATGTTACAATTTTGCGTAAAATATGATATATTATGTATAGTCGATTTTCCGAAATCAAATGTAGATTAGGGTTCACTAAAATTAGTTTTAGTTCAGTTTATTTAATTTTGTCATGAAACAGTGGCGTATCATTAATTCGCTCATTAATTTATGAACAAACAACAAAAACAGACATTACTCCAGTCACAACGTTGAATGATCCAGCTCCAAAATCCCTGTTGGCATTTTTATCCTGTAAATGCAAAACCAATAACTATGGTAAAGCCTGAGGATGCAGAAAAGCAGGATTAAACTGTTCAATGATTTGTGCATACTGCAATGGGAAATCTTGTGACAACGTCACTGAAGTGTCACTCGATGAATCCGATGAAGAGGAGTTGGACTTGCCTGTAAATATCCCTCTGGCGGCTGAAGATTAAGAGTTGGACGTATTGAGAGACCACCCTGGTTAGCCCAGCACAGCAGACACGATCGACTTTGACATCAATGATCCAGATCCATCGGGCTTGTGCAGATAAGTTAAAGTTTTTAATTT